>NC_089580.1:70663117-70942111 GCF_019320115.1 Miscanthus floridulus
TTCCGGTTTATGACGGGTAAGTCTGGCTGAGTACCTTATCGTACTCAGGGTTTTATTTCCCATTGTTGCAGATGGCACTGTGTATTATGGTTATTGTAAGAGTTGCTTCTATCCCGCTGTGGATAAGGAGTAAGCCTTGTGCAGGCTTCTTTATTAATCCCTCTACATGCTTTTGTGGACTGTGATCGTATGTTGGCACTGTATCAAACTATGTTGGCAAATGCTACTTTCAAACTTAATTTGCTTCCGCTTTTATCCATTAAACTTGGTTTGTAATAACTTTGTTTCATACTCTGATGATGGAAATGTATCTGTGAACTTTATATAATATGTGACATGTATGTTGAATCGTGTACGATCTTGGTTGTTGTAAATCGTTTATCGAGACCCGTCGTGGTACTCGACGGACTACTGGGTTTATATGGGTTGAAGTATGATAGTGCGACCGCTTGCGGACTGCCATTGTACTTGTACTCTTATAAATTGGTCGGTTCTGTGGCACCTTTGCACAATCGGGGGAGGAGCTTATATGACATAGACGGGCCCATGAAGCAAAGGCGGTTGAGGTGGAGGAAAGCCAGAGACGCCCCTGGTAGTTTATGTCTATATAGGAATATTCATGGGGATATGCCTTAGCTGTCAAAGGGCAAAGATGTAAAGTAGCAATCTAGTGAATAGTGTTCTATAAAAGGGGAGTCAGACCCCATGTAAGGAGAGAGGGCAATACATTAATGAAACCCTAATTGAGTCTGGGCCCACTTCCCAACCTTCGCCTGAGGCCACTGCTTAGGCGAAGGCTCCAGTAGCTCCACCTTGCTGGGAACAGCTTTTCCTACATACAGTATTACAGAAAGTTTAATCAACGCCAGGACATTCACTGCCGGTTACGTGACAACCGGCGGCGGTGATACTTATCACCGCGGGCCGGTTCATAGCCTGAGGGAAGGGGGAAAGGGGGACTCACCGGCGGTGATAGACGTTTTCATCGCCGGCGTATGGTCTGGCGGTGAACACAGTGCCAGTCTTCGCCGCTGTATCGTACCCCAAACCGGCGGTGTAAGCATTAGCATCGCTGGTTAATCATCCAATGCTTGGGCCTGTAAGACATACTTGGGCCGCACGGTGTGAACTTTCAGAACTAGCCGATTACACCCCTTGCTAAAGCCTTTACGTACATGCTTGGGCCTGTAATTTACTTCTATGAAAATCTATATTGTTGGTGCAGTTCGTCAGGTCCAGACATAGTAATTTCAGAATAAACAGGGGATATTCACATTCTTTACTGCATTTTGGTGGTGCCAAACTTGCCTAATGACTAATGAGGCCGCACACTACAGCTCCACTAACTTTGTATTCTTCTGAAACTTGAAGGCATCGTGACTGGATTTCTAGCACACCACAAAAGAAACTCTCGGACCGTTCTATTGCCACAAGATCTTGCATGCTATTATTGATAGAGGCTAAGAGGTGGCTAAAGTGGGGGCATGCAAGAGCCTTAGTGATAGGAGGATCATCATAAGAACTTGGCATGGTCCCTTTAGTTAGAAGTGAACGTCTAGCCTCTTTGCAACCAATCGAATACCAGCATTTTGCTGGTAGTCATATATTTCCAGTGAGAAGAACGCATCCACCTTGTTCCCTTGAAGCATAGATTCCAGTTCAGCTGCATCTACCTTTCTGGAAGCAAGCTTTGGAATGACACCATTGCACTCTTTTTGGTATATTTGTGTCGAGTACATTGCAGTGTTGCCACTGACAATGGTAGCGATTCTGCAACAAAAGGTCACAGCATTAGTACATAGTACTCAATAAGCAGGGCCATCATCTCAAGATTAGAATGGAAAGATAGGTTACAACTCACTTCAGCCGGACCATTGGATTCGCGTTTCCATCTCTCTCAATCAGGGGTTTCCATGGAGAACTACTGTGGCCTTCCGGAGATGAACTTTGTGCTAGATTGTCGCAAAACACTAATACCTTACTGAGATTATCAGGTATGTCAACCATTATGCTCAGCTTTGGTAGAAATTTCGTACTGACCCAACGGACTTCCAAATCTGGACAACTGAGCTGAAACTGGGCACCCTTATGCTGGAAAATTGTTCTCGGTCCACATCGGTGTAATAGCATAACTGAGATTTTTATACTCTCTGTTGAAACGTCATCTAGCTCAACAAACCCAGTAAAAACACCTGAACTTCTTGCATCCATCTGCGTAGTGGTGTCTAACATCATTTCCTCAAAATGGGATCCCACCAACTCGTTGGAATCCCTGTTTGTTGCAGGATCACTCGTTGCTTGGGTTCTAATTGTTGCACCCTCCAACATGTTCTGAACAGGAAGCACCCCTCGAAGACTTTGCTCCTGTGAGAAGAATTTTTGGGGATTTAACGCAAAAAATTACTTTGAATAATATTAAAATAAAAAATGAATGCTACAGACATAACATTATGACCATTATTCAGCAGTTTTAATAATAAAATAATTTGCCAAAGATCAGCAGTTTTAATAATAAAACCTCCTGCAATAGCAATTCATGTAATCCATAGATATTAAACAACAGCTTCTAGATTATTAATACACTACACATGATGCCTATACCGCTGGTAGCTAAACTTCACTAGTCCACTGAGATGACAAGGTGAGTTGCTACTGTGATGATGAGTGGTTGTCAAGCAATGTGAAATCCTTTTAGTTGAGTTTGTTCTTGCTTATGACTAACAGGAGGCAAAGTGATAGCGGTGCAACATGTCTCTTAGTTGTGTATGTGTAGTTTTTTGAGAAGACTTGGCGAGGGAGAAGGTCAAGTGGAGGTTTGCGCCGATATACCACGGTTGGTGAAGGGTAGACAAAAAGGCTTGGACCTAGGGACCATGTCTGAGAGGACCTTGGGTGATCGACACCAAGCATAAAGGCAACAAGAGGGCACATGGAAGGCGATGAAGATGGCATTGACCAAAGCCAAGGAAGATCAAGACCAAGAGAAGGCAAGGACCGAGAGAACTAGCTTAATTATTGATCGTCGGGCCAAGAACGAAATGGTTTTGTAAACATGGAGGAAGCGTACGAGCTACACAGACTCGAGAAGTTTTGGCAGTTTTACCTTCAAAACCCACGGGCGCGAAGGGGTTTTCCATTTTTGGCCTCAAAAATAAAGCCAACAAGTCAGAGGATGTGCAGCATCATCATTAAGCTTGCATCAAGAAGAAGCAAAGTCGTGATCGAAGGCGCTAGGTCTGTCTGATGGACATGAAAAAAACTGGACCATTTTGCCCATCAAAGTATTTTTCGTATCCAGTATTAGGTGCTAGGGATATTTTCATATTTGCCATGGGCCTATATATATGGACGTGGCTGGTTTCGAGAGGCATCACTTGCAACCCTAATTATATTTTCCACAGGTTAGCCAAGTGCTCAATGCAAGTGAGGCTAGGTTAGAGAGAGTTGAGATTCTCTTTATCTAGTTTTTCAATTTCTAGTGGGAGGATGATGGGAGCCTGGGAGGAGGCTAAAACCTGATATGTGTAGGTGGATTCCTCATGAATCTATTAAAGTTTCTTGATTCAAATTCGTGCCCCATATCTCTCCATTTTAAATCCAAGATCTTTCTTTTTGGGGAATTTTTTACCCCTTTTATGGATCTTTTATCTGCTGCTTCGGCTGAGATTGTGCCACGATTTTGGTGTGTTTTGGATCCTTGGAACTTGTTTGTATTATGGCTTGAAGCCCAACTTTTATCTCGCAAGTTCCTTCCTCCAAAATTCCTCTTTTCTTGCCTCGATCTTTTGGTGGATTGCTTGAAGTTTTTTTTAGCTATAAGATTCTTGATGTGTTCTTGGTTGGTCTAGAGGTGCTGTGAAATCGTGGAAACATACCTAGACTTTCCCTTCAACATATTTCTCTCGAGCACCTTGAAATCATGTTTTTGAATCTTATTTTCAAAACCTAACTGAAGCCTAGATCATTTTTGGCAAGATATCATGGATATACCTTTAACCTGTGGTAGGTAAGATTTTTGCAAACTTTCACAATTTTTAGATGTCATTTGCTCGAGTTTTGTTTTTTTCTCAGGAAAAAAAAAATCTTGGGCTCAAAGTTGCGAAATGGGGCTTAGCCAGGTTTAAAACAGTCTTAACCAAGCCTGAAAGTAGTCTAGGCCTGATTTCCTGACTTGGCTGGGGTGATACAGACACTGATTTGGCCGGTTTTTCTAAAACTTTGGCTGTCTGTGCTATTCTTTGTTCGTGTAGCTTCTGCATGTTTCTAGGCTTGTCTCTAAGGTTAGTACTTAGGTACCTTGTGACGACTATGTGATTCTAGCGAGAGCTAAATGAGAGGCTTGGGTTGACTGTTTAGCCTATATATCACTCACTGAAAGAAAAAATTCTCGTTGAACCCCTCTGGTTGCCTATTTGATCCTTCATCCACCGAATTGCTCAGATGAACCAATTATATATTCACGGGGAAACAGAAGGTGTGAAAATACCAGGAACAAGACTGTAGCACAGTTCTTGAGCACGTCAATATTCATTCTCACATCATCAAGGCTCCTGCAGATGAGTTGGAAACCAAATTAGAGGAAGATCATGCATTCCTGCTTCGTGCTAACAAACAAAAAGTACAGTTGTCAAGTCAACAGAGAGTACACCTTCTTACCTGTGCCTTTGCTTCCCTAGACCAAAATAATTTGCCAAGCTTGCCAGCTGCAGTTAAAAGTTTAAAACAGAGAGGGAAATGGGAATGACAGGCATCAGATATATACACTGTCGCGTTTAAAAACAAGGACCCTGTTTCATCTTTACCCAAATCTTACTGTTCAAACTTAGAATTGGTAATGATGATCCACGTGTCAGCACGTAGGAAAGCAGATTGTATACCTTCATGTCCCCGGCTCTCGGGCCAAACCACTGGGTAAGCAGGGGAAGGGTGTCGACCATGCCCTTGGGTTCAGGAGGGGGTCGCCCAATCTCAGCGAACGCGTCCCTTATTATCACTGAATCGAACTTCACGATGTTGTGCCCAGCCCACACCCTCCCTGTTCAAGATTAATTGGCATCTTTAATTAGCTTGCGCACGAGACGACACGATGTGATCGAGCTAGTGGGGCGCGGGCACTAATTAACTACTCACCGTGCAGGACGTCGTAGACTTTATCGGCGACGTCCCGGAACGGCGGCGCGTCCGCGACGGTGTCGCGCGTGATGCCGCTGCACCGCGCGGTCGGGTCCGGGACAGCGTCCAGGTCGGCGGGGCGCACGAGCGTGGCGTAGGAGGAGACGTCGACGAGCCTGCGCGAGCATACGACTACGGCACCGAACTCGAGTAGCACGCACGGCGGGGTCGACGTCTCCACGTCCAAGAAGACGATCTCCTCCCTGTCCGCCGCCGCGGAAGCGGCAGAGGACGACGGCGCCGGCGCCGCCATTAGCATTACCGATCGAGTGTCGTACTCGTACCTCAGGGCTCAGGCTGGACGAACAGCAGTGTCACTGGAGGCGTACGTGACGACAGCTACCAACGACGATCGACGAGTAGTGGAAGAGTAGCTGAGTAGGAGGTGTGTCACTCACTGCAAGGTACTCGTAAAACGGCACGCTTTATAGCGTGTTAGGAATCAGCAAAGTGGCTCACTGTGTGTGGGCCGAGCCCGTGTGCGTGTCCGACCTAAGTAACTGTAACTGTAATGAGACGGTCAGCTATAGTAACTGTAGCCAAAGGAAGGCAAGGAAATTTCCGAATCTCCCAACTGCTCTTCTTCCTTCCCCACCCCAGCAGCTATCGTCTGTGTTCTACCCTAGTTTCCCTTCCCTGCTGCCCGTTTCTGATCCCAGAGATCCACACACGTAATGTAGTGTTGGAAATGATATCTTACGGTTTCAGCAAGCTGGTACTAGGCATCTTGCTTTTAGAAAACAAAAAAAAGTCACATTAGGTATCCTGACTCACAAAGCAACTAAAGCATGGCTTTTAAAAAAAGCAACTAAATCATGCATGCATCTTTGCTTCAGAGAGAAAATTAAAGTTCACACAGTCACAAAGTAAGCGATGGATTATTTTTCGCACCCATAAAGAGTCCAAAACTCGAACAGACTCCTCATCAAGCTAGGCTCCATATTTTCCCTTTTCACGACTACATGAAGGCTTCCATTTGACACAATATGTGAAATTATGAATAAAGCAAAGAGTAAAAAGCAAAGTGTCTCAAAATCAAGGTAATGGTGGTGAACAGAAGCTGAACTATAAAATTGGGAAATTTTGTATAACATATATGGGCATCCCTATTTTTGAGAGTCATGTGGAAATAAAGGGTTTTAGTGAAATGGTAGATAAAATGAGGAAAAGGTTACATCCTTAGAAGGCCGGCCCGCGTTGGGAAATTTAGTATAACATATATGGGCATCCCTATTTCGTATGTCCGCCCTGGAAATTCCTGGGACCTCAAGAGCTGCCAGCAGGAGCCCGACGAGTTCCTACGGGATTACATCCATAGGTTCTCAAAACGATGCAACTCCCTTCCTGATGTCGTTGACGCGAATGTCATCAGCGCGTTCCTCTCTGGGACAACCTGTGAGTCCTTGATTCACAAGCTCGGTTGTCTGAAGCCCCGTGCTACCCACGACCTGCTCGACATCGCCACGAACCACGCCTCTGGCGAGGAGGCGGTTAGAGCAGTCTTTAGCGGAGGCCGGGACAAGGGCAAGGCCAAGCACGAGGACCAAGACGAGGGTTCCTCCACGCAAAGGGGCAAAAAGAACAAGAAGGATCGGCACCGACTGACCAACTCCGCTTTGGTCTCCGCGACCGATCGTGCGGGCAAGCAGCCCCAGCAGGGTCAGCCCGACCACTTCGACAAGCTCATGGAGAGCCCATGCACCAATCACGCCTACCCCGTCAAGCACCTCTACAAGGACTGCGAACTCCTCAAGTGCTTTCTACGGCAGGCCGGCGGGCCGAAGGAAGGAAAGGGCAAGGAGGCAGCGGCCAAAAAAGGAGGCACGGCAGGCAAGGATGATGACGGTTTTCTCGACCCCGAGGAATGCCTCATGATATTTGGGGGATCCGATGCCATCTACTCCAAACGCTAGCACAAGGTGCGCTACAGAGAGGCATACGTCACTGAAACGGCCGTCCCCTCTTTTCTTAGCTGGTCAGAATCTCCGATCACTTTTGATCAGAGGGACCATCCTTCCCACGTCGCCAGATTGGGTCGCTACCCGCTCGTCGTCGACCCCATTGTCCGCAAGAAGCGTCTCACCAAGGTGTTGATGGACGGAGGCAGCGGTCTTAACATCCTCTACGTCGACACCCTCGACGCCATGCGCATCCCCTGATCGGAGCTCCGCCCAGTAAGCTCTCCCTTCCACGACGTGATCCTAGGGACCCAAGCATACCTGCTCGGACAAATCGACCTGCCCGTCACATTTGGCGACCAAGCCAACTTCCGCTCAGAGTTCCTCACCTTCGAGGTAGTGGACTTCCCAGGGTCCTACCACGCCATTTTGGGGCGGCCATGCTACGCCAAGTTCATGGCGATCCCCAACTACACCTACCTCAAGTTGAAGATGCCGGAACCGAACGGCGTCATCACTGTGGGTAGCACCTTTTCGCATCCCTACACGTGCGACCGCGAGCATTACGAGCTCGCCACTGCCGTCATCAACTCAGCTGAGCTCCCTCAGCTCAGAAATTCATCGACTCCAGCAGTCCTAGACTGCAGCAAGCCAACCTCCTCAACCACCTTCCACCCAATCGAGGAAACTAAGGCAGTGGGGATCGACCCCACCGACCCAACCAAGACTGTGTGAATCGGGGCCAAGCTCCCAGCCAAATAGGAATGCGAGCTCGCTGACTTTCTATGAGCCAATCGCGATGTCTTCGCATGGAAACCTTCTAACATGCCAGGCATACCGCGAGAGGTCACCGAGCACGCATTACGCCTCGCCCCAGGCTCAAATCCCGCCAAACAATGCCTGCATTGCTTTGACGATGAGAGGCACAATGCCATAGGCGAGGAGGTCGCCAAACTCCTGGCAGCCGGATTCATCAAGGTGGTATTCCACTCCGACTAGCTAGCCAATCATGTTCTTGTTAAAAAGAAGACCGGGAAATAGAGAATGTGCGTTGATTATACTGGCCTCAACAAAGCATGTCCAAAGGACCATTTTCCTTTGCCACGAATAGACCAGATAGTCGACTCCACCTCAGGATGCGAAATCCTCTCCTTTTTGGATGCCTGCTCAAGCTATCACCAGATCGCGATGAAAGAGTCCGACCAGCTCGCAACTTCATTCATCACCCCATATGGTTCATACTGCTACGTAACCATGCCTTTCGGTCTGAAGAACGCTGGCGCCACCTATCAACGGTGCAGGCAGCAATGCTTTGCTGACCAAATCGACCTGCTCGACCAACCTGATCAAGTTGAGCGACCAAAACCAACAATCATCGTCTATGTAGATGACATAGTGGTCAAAACAGCTCAAGCTTGCGACCTGATCACAAACTTGGCCGCAACATTCACAAACCTCCGAAGGTTCAACATCAAATTGAATCCCGAAAAATGTATTTTCGGGGTTTCAAAGGGGAAGCTGCTTGGATACATCGTGTCCGAACATGGCATCGAGGCCAACCCCAAAAAAATCATAGCCATCTCCAACATGGGCCCTATACGCAACGTCAAGGGCATACAGAGGCTCACCGGCTATTTGGCTGCCCTGAGCCGGTTCATTTCCCGGCTAGGCGAGCAGGGGATGCCCCTCTACATACTTCTCAAAAAGACAGAGTGTTCGTTTGGACTGAGAAAGCACAACAGACTTTGGAAAGCCTCAAAGCATCACTGACGTCGGCCCCAATCCTCGTCACTCCCGAATGGGGAGAACCCCTCCTCCTGTATATCGCGGCAAGCAACCACATCATGAGCGCCACCCTAGTCATCGAAAGGGAGGAGCCGGGACACCACCTAAAGGTCCAACAACCCATATACTTCATCGGTGAGGTACTCACCAACGCCAAGGTTCGGTACCCCAAGGTGCAGAAACTTCTATACGCTGTGCTGATGGCGACCCAGAAGCTCCAGCACTATTTCATCGACCACGAAGTCATGGTCGTCACTTCATTCCCGCTGGGAGACATCGTCTGCAACCGTGACACTGCGGGACGGATCTCCAAGTGGGCACTCGAGCTAATGGGCCATGACATCAGGTATATCCCCCAAGCCGCTATTAAGTCTCAGACTCTCGCGGACTTTATCGCCGAATGGATGGAAGTCTAGCTCTCGACCCCAGATGTCACCCACGAGTACTGGACGATGTACTTCGATAGGTCGGTGATGGCGCCTGGCTCGGGGGCTGGAGTGGTTTTGATCTCTCCAGATGGGTTCAGGCGGATTCCATCTCTGAATGGGGTCTTCATCAACGACCTTCATGAGCCTCTGCCCGCATCCTAGAAGGGCCGATCCAGACACACTCCGACACCAACCTAGCACTCGAGGGCTCCGACCTCAATGCCCCCATGATGACATTGCCCGCTAATGTCGCCATGGTAGCACTCGATCAAGCTAACTGGAGAGCACCGCTACTCGCCTAACTCCTCAAGGAAATTCTCCCACAAGAAAGGACTGAAGTGCGATGAATCGCTAGACGCGCCAAGACATTCGTCGCATTCGGTAACGAACTTTACAAGCGAAGTCCGTCGAGAGTACTCATGAAGTGCATCCCACTGACCAAGGGAAACAGATCCTCCTTGAGGTCCATGCCGGAATCTATGGACATCATGCGACCCCAAGGTCGCTGGTCGGAAAAGCCTTTTGTGAAGGTTTTTACTGGCCCACTACGCTATGAGATGCAGAGGTGGTCGTCCGTAGGTGTGAGGGATGCTAGTTCTATGCTCGACAAACTCATTTGTCAACGCAGGAGCTTCAAACCATCCCCATCACCTGGCCATTCGTGGTCTAGGGCCTCGACATGGTCGGACCCCTCAAAAAGGGCCCGGGTGGCTTCACTCACTTACTCATAGCGGTGGACAAATTCACCAAGTGGATAGAGGTGAAGCCCATCACCAACATTCGCTCGAAAGAGGCGATCAAGTTTTTCCTTGACATCATCCATCGTTTTGGTGTTCCTAACTGTATCATCACCGACCACGGAACTAACTTCACCGGGAAGAAGTTTCTAGACTTCTATGATAGATACGGCATCAGGATCGACTGGGCCTCGGTCGAACATCCACGTACTAATGGTCAGGTCGAATGGGCCAATGGCATGGTCCTCCAATGACTTAAGCCATGCATCTTTGACCGACTCAATAAGTATGTCAGACGATGGGTTGCCGAGGTCCCAGCGATCCTCTAGAACCTGAGAATGACCCTGAACCAATCCATAGGGTTCACACCTTTCTTCCTGGCCTACGGAGCTGAAGCAGTGTTGCCCTCCGACCTTGACCATGGCGCACCAAGAGTGAAGGCCTTGGACCGAGACCGAGCCATGGAGGCTCAGTAGGACATGGTTGACCTGCTCGAGGAGGCTCGCGAGACGACCATCATCTGCTCCGCTCGCTACTAGTAAACTCTCCGCAGGTACCATGAAAGAAAAATCAAAGGGAGGATCCTTGAGGTCGGAGACCTCGTGCTCCAAAGAACCCAATCAACCAAGGAGAAACATAAACTCTCTCCACCATGGGAAGGACCCTATACGGTGACCGAGGTGATCCGACCTGGCACCTACCAACTGAAGGACAACAATGGCAACATTCTCACCAACACATGGAACATCGAATAGTTATGTCATTTCTTCCCCTAAAGCTCGGTCTTACCATTTTCTTTCATTCAATGTTTGCTCCTACAAGCATGCCAGCCCGAGCACTCTCAACTTGGGTCGCTTAGGGGCTCTACGAGGGTGTGATACCACCTCTCTTTTTTACTATCATATAGTAAATACTTTTCACCCAAATAAAAGGGTAATCTGTTCCTTTAATTGCCCTATGTAACTTATGTTTTAAACTCCTGACCGATGACACCCCACCATGACCTACGGTTATGAGCAGCTGAGCCTCGCGGGCCACGCCCGGGTTCTTAAGGTTGCAGCCTACGAGTCAAAAGGGCAGGTGTGAAAAACAAAGGATAAAAAACAAAGCTATGCTAGGGTAAAAACAAGGAACGAATGGGACAAGCTTCCCCTTATGAGTGATTCCATCACAAAACAAAATTGAAGTACTCATGAATACAAAAAAACTATTCACATGGGGGCTCCCCCACGAACTTATCTTTTACATATACTGACCGCTTCTACTCTAAATTCTATTGTGGCCGCCCGGCGGCATCGACTGAAGGCACAGTCGACGAGGATAAGGACTGCTCACTTTCCGACGGGACAACATTTGGCTCGGTCGGAGGCGGGATGACACTCGCTTTCGACACGGTCTCCACTCCATCTATAGGCTGGATGAAGTCTTCCTGGCGCACACCTTCAGCCACGCTCGAATGGCGAGCCTACATCACCCACTGAGTAGAGACTTGCTCGGCAACCATCTGTGTGTATGGCATCAAGCTCTCCCCAAGCACATGGATTGCATCCATGCTCCAGACATTGGCATACCCTCTGTAGATGGCAGCGAAGTCTAGGTCTAGGTGGTGTGTCACCACTGAGGTCAGCACCCCCGATGTCCCATAGAACATGCCATCGGAGATGAGCGCCCGAACTTCGTTTGGGACCTCTGCCAGCTGGACGGTGGGTGTGCTGGTGCTCAGCGCCGACCCGAACACCTCAGAAATGACCACCTGGGTGACGTTGCGAATCTGGTCAAGCTCCCCCTCGAGAGCATGTCACTCTTCAAGGGACTTGACTAGTGCCTCCATGCTCCAACCGATCGCCGTCTTGGTTGTCTCCAGCTCTCGCTCCAGAGAATCAATTTTTCCACCCAGTTCTAGAAAAAGGACGACAAGCTCAGAAGCGAAGGAAAGGAAAAACCAAGGCATCAACCAAAGGTGGAATAGATACATACCAAGGCGGGTGCTTTCGATAATGGAGAGTCCCTCCTCTTGCTGGATTACCTTCTCGAGCAGTCGAGCGTTCGACTCCTCCGCCCCAAGCACCTGCCCTCGGAGCATGAGCACTTCTTGATCAGCCTCCGACTGGGCCATCTGCTCCATCTACAGAGCCTCCAAGGACTTCTAATGCGCCGCCTCGGTCTTTGCTAGGTGGACCTTCGCTGCGTTGAATCCCCGCTCAGCGACAGTCGCCCGTTCCGGCGCCCACGCTCCTATCACCTCGGCCGCCCAATCTTGGGACTCACGGCGGGCAGATTCTAGCTAGCGTTGAAGCTTGTAAACCTACCGCGATATTGTGGCTTCCTGCCCCATCCGACCATGTTCCTCCCGAAGGAAACGAGACTTGCGGATTGACATCGCCTCTAAGTCCTATAAAATGAGAAACAAACATGCCAAGACAACTAGTGAAAGACCAAGGAGTCAAGGACAAATGCTAAAAACACAGAAAGCTTACCTCTATGACGCATGGCAGTTTAGCTGTAATCGCCTGATGGATGAGCTCGACCCGCTCCAAGGCCTCCTAGAGCCTCGCCTTGGTTTAGGCGAGATCATACTCCATCGACAGTCCTCTCTCCTCGAGCAAGTGCCAGAGCGCCACAACCTCCTCATCATGAAGGACAAACTGAACCTTCCTCGAGTTGCTAGGGCAGGGCCACACCAGCTCATGGGTCGCCCCCAACCCGCTGGAAGATCCAGCCATCGCAATATTGTGCGACTACTGGACCATCACCAACTCCTACGATGGCGGGATGGCTGGTGGCTCCACCCTAGTGCCTACCTCACCAGAGCAGGGGATCTCCACTATCTGAACTCCATGGCCCACCGGCCGATGTTCTGCCTCTAGCCTAGCCACGTCTCCTCCTGACCCCTCAAGCTCCGACTAGGCAGGCAAACCATGCGTTCCTCCACCGAGCGAGGCAGGAAGCCCGGTTTCCCCCCTCTGTTCCATCGTGGCTGTTGGGGGAGGGATCGCAAGGGTCACCTCCAACCCAACCTCCACCATCAACGTGGGGATCGCCGCCATCACCGCCGCTGCCGCTACCGCCGTACTCGCGACTGGCCAAGAGGGCACAACCCCCAGAAGGAAAGGTCGCACCACCGCCAGTCTGCTTTCCCCGCCGCTCATCGCGACTCGCTGCAGGCTGGGTCTCCACTCCTCCTGCATGGGAGGTGGGGCGATGCCCAGCCCATTAGTCCCTGACCACTGTCAAATAAGTACAGGTCAGTCGCGCTCAAGGAACTCAACTGTGAGATCGAAAAAGAACATAGATGGATACCTAGATGAAAGCGGTAGGGCCCTAAAGCCCCAACCCACTGGTGATGAGCCCGCTAGACAAGGACCACTCATGGGTCATGACCCATGCCCCCTCGCATCGACCGAGCGAGGAGCCGACCCGGCCGGTTCCCGATCGGCCCGCGAATGTCCACGATAGCCAGCTCATGGCGCACCCACTAGAGCAACCAATGGGGCATCTCCCTGTTGTGGGTCGTGCACACATGTCGACCCCGAAGATGTGGGGGTATGAGCATGCTCCTCCGACCAGCCGACATGCCCCGCCGTGCTCGGAGCAGGGGGTGCGAAGCCAATGGTGCCTCCGAAGGTGCGACGACCGCATTTGAGCTTGTGGTGAGATTCCTTAATGCAGGAATGTTGCCCTGCCTCTCCGTATCCCACCCACCGCCGATGGACATGGTCGTAGGCTCATGACGCTGCACCGAGGTCACGACGATGCCCCTGTCTCCTTCATCCTCGGACTCGAGCTCTGCCTCCACAAATCTCCTCTAGGCCTTCTGAGCTCTCTTTTTCTTTTTGGCAAGCACTACCTCCTTCAAGGTAGCTTGCCGAGTTACGCCCTTCGCCCCCTCGAAAGATGTGGCTAGGATTTGTAACCCATGAGTCCCTATGAAACGGACAACTCAAAATCAAAATAAAGGAGAGCAAGAGGGAAAAGGATCATGGAATAAGGAGAGAGGAGCATACCAGATTGGACAGCTTCGCGACATGAAGAGGTCCAGGGGTTTCCTTCAAGGGACTCTTTATCCCTTAGTTGCAGCACCCGGTCGAGTCGACTCCACACTTCATCCTTTGGCAACTCCTCCGGTGACGCGTGGTTGGGAGTAGGCGCACATCGACCGTCTCCTCTCTGCCAGCGGGGTGACTCAATGGTGGAAGAAGGTGTGGAAGACACATAGCCCATCAAGGTCATGCTACACCAGCTTCTAAAGCTCCACCTCGATGACCTCTAGCTTGTTCTACTGACTGGAGGGACCCACGACTAGCTCTCCTGCCTCTTCGGCCTTCTTTCGGTGAACGGCAGGAATGGCGCCTCCGCTGGGTTCTTGATGTAGAACCACTCGCCATGCCACCCCCGATTGGAGTCACAGGGGGAGTACATGGGGTAGGAGCCCGATGGCCTCAGCTTCTTCTGCAAGGCAAAGCCCCCAACCGGCATGGTTCTGGGTGGCTTCCCCTCTAACAAGGCTCCCCCAGTGAAGATCTACCAGAAGAGGTCCATGTGCAGCTCCATCCTGAGGAAGGCCTTGCAAACAGTGACAAAACTGGCAATGTGCTGCACCCCAGTCGGATTGAGGTGCTACAGCTCTAGGCCCCACTCGTTGAGGAGCCCACGCAAGAACCAGTGCGTGGGATATCCAAGCCTGAGCTCATGGAAGGCGAGGATGGAGGCAACCACATCGACCCATGGTCACAGAATAGCTTCCCCTAGGCAGGAGCCCTCCAATGCGCCACCTCCTTTGGCAGGAGTAGCCCCTTCTCAGCGAAGGTGGCCTGCACCACCTCATCTACGTTGGATGGCCTCTAGTTCGACATCACGCTCTAGATTCATGAACGAATCTATGAGTTCTCCTCTCCCTCGCCTTGCCCTCTCTCTCTCCTAGAAACCACTGCGGTGCATGAACAGGCTTAACGAGAAGGAAGAAGGAGGAGAGGTGGCAGGTGGTAGGTGGAGAAAGGCAAAGGAATGGGACAAAAACCCTCTCCCTTCCCCTATTTATTGTGGATAGGTATGCGGTGGGACGCGTCCTGACTGATGGGACGTGCCCTGCCTAACGAAACGTCACCCGGTTAAAACGAGATGTGGCCTAGGTTGGGCCCACCACTACCACAACCCAGACATAGGAAACAAGGCGCAACCGCATGCAAATGATCATCCACCTTCCCAAACAGGGTTTGGAAGGGCCCCCCAATAGGATCTCTGTCGAGGAAAGACAAATGGGCTACCTGAGTTGATTGGACGGCTCAGGCAACTACTGAGAGATAGGTAAGGAGCAGTGGGATGCCCCATGCAGGCTACGCCGACTCCATCATGAATGACAAACACTGATCCCATTCGGACATATCTGATAAGAGCTCCTCCAACCCGCCACTCGAGTCATCAAGGTATCTTTACCAAACCTTCATACTTTATTTTTTTTCTAATGCATAATCATTCATTCATCCTTCCTCATACTTGCATTCACACATTCATCCATACAATCATTCATTCATCCCATACATCTAAAGCATTGCATATGCAATTGATGTATCACAATGCTTCGTGTTGCGTCACGAAGCGGTAGTCGCCTCATTCGACTTGAGCGACGACCGACCGGGGTTCGAAGGCTGGCCCATGAATGGCTCAAGGCCGCCACACGTCAAACAGAGCTAGGGAAGAAAACACAGATGAGCCCCAGCAGCCTCGCCCGATCTGTTCAGAAGCAGACATGGTCATCTCGACCTTCTTGTTTGATCCTAACCTTGAGACATGCCCATAGAATCTCCATCGAGGGGAGCCTAGTGGGCCACCTGAGTCGGTCTCCGGAATGGCTCAGGCATCTGCCGAGAGGTGGGTTAAGGAGTAGTGGAATGCCACATGAGGGCTATGCCAACCCCATTATGAATGATGGACCCAAATTCCACTCGAACATACCTGTTAGAGAGCTCACCGAGCGCGTCACATGAGCCATTGAGACAAGCGACATTAGCTCAGCCCCACCGATTGCGGAAACTACGGATGGGGTAACGCACGAAAATGACCAACCCCTCCCCCACGCTCGGCACTTGGGTCTGCGCTCTGTCGTGCCCGACACCCTGGCCACACCAGATGTATGGGTTGGCGCCCGACGCCAGGGTCCGCGCCCTCGTCAACGATGGCTCAGAACGTTGGCAAGTCAAAAAATCCCCAAGGTGACTCTACCCGAATCGCCCGGGGGCTCGAGGGCTACACCCACCGAATGCACTTGCGCGCACCCGCTAGCAAGTCAAAAAATCCCCTAGGCGATTTCTAGGACCACCAAGGCCATGCCTCTTGCTGGGCTCCGCCTCATCCGACCCCCGAGGGCTAGCTCCACTTCGGCTGACCCCCAAGGGTAGGCTTTGCCTCGGCCGACGTTTGGGGGCTGGCTCTGCCTCATCCGATGTCTAAGGGCTGGCCGCTTTGCCCGATCCCTCGAACACGGTCCCTAACGAAAGCTCCCACCACTACCAACCACTACGGGCTAGAAAGTACAACCCTAGGTCAAACTTCTAACATCATACAAGGAGCGGTCGCATCTCAACATGGCCCATCTCTGTGACATGACGTTCTAGGGGACTCACATCGATCCACAGTGATAGACGCATGGTCACTATGCTGCCTACACCTTGTACGACCGCTGATCAGCATGCTAGTTCATCGGTCTGACACCTAGGTCCGTGCTCCATCACGCCCGACCCCTCGGCGGCGCCCGACACCTAGGTCCACACTCCATCATGCCCGACCCCTTAGTCGTGCCCGATGCATGGATCCACGCTCCGTCACGCTAGATGGTGATTCAAGATCTTACACCCATCCTTTGCTCTCGTACAACGAGTATAAACAGCCCCTTCACGACTTCGTAGAAGTCCCAAAAGGGCTCAGGGACTCCTATTGGGTTCATAAACCCAGGGTCCCCGATGGGCCCGCTTCCTAGCAAAAGTTTAGCCCAGCAGATGGCATTCCAACAAACGCGTGACTTCTGGGCCGGCCCAGATACCTAACATCAGGCTAGAAAAGTGATCCAGTCTTCGACCGGAGGGCCTAGCCAAGGAGGGGACGATGCTCGCTTCCGACTCTGACCCACTTTTCTGACCGGAAGGCCTGGCCAAGGAGGGGACGACGCTCGCTTCCGACTCTGACCCTCTTTTCTAACCAAGGATACGCTGAACCTCTGCTTAAAGCTCTTCTCCGACCGACACGGTCGGAGCCGACTGGGAATGATTGACCGGGGACGCCCGCTCAGTGAAGACCCAAGAATCAGGTGAAGCAAATAAGGCAAGGCATTCAAGTCAACCGTAATATCGAGGACCGTACCCGACACACCTGTAGGCTAGTACAGCCAGGCCATGCCAGAAGGGTGCTTTGCAACCTTCTAGGCATGTTAGAACCCGAACAGTGTTGTGGGCACCGACATTTGTCCTACAGTATGGTAGGCACCGACATTTGCCATACCAGAAGAACACGATGGAGCCTACCACATGCATCTGGGCGTCAATAGTATTGTGGGCACCGACAAACTATCTTGTACCCGATGGCATGGGCAACAAGACTAGGAAACACACACACACTCCCTCTCTTTCTCCTAACTTGTAAGTCCGTTCCCTTCACCTATAAAAGGGGATGCACTCTCTCCTAAAAGAGGATGGTCATTCTGACCCTCTCTGTCTCGGCTAAGCTTCAGACATTATGAACACTCGAATAGCTCCACGGCTCTAGAGCTCTAGAGCTACACGAAGCATACATTCCAATACTTAATGCACGTAGGAGCTCCCCGTCACTCTTGGCCCTTTGGTCCAGAGCCCGACCGGACCTTTAACACCCCCCTTCTTATTCCCACTTGTTTGTAACCCCATAGCAAATTTCGAGCACCTGGGCTCAGGAATAAAGTCACCGATTGACTGAAACTGGACGTAGGGCACGTTGCCTGAACCAGTATAAACCCTGTGTCATTGAGTGCTAGGCCACATCCGATCACAACGTACAGCAAAACTACAAATATTTACTTGTTGGTCACTTTTCACACCGATAGGAAGAATATGACATTAGGGAGGAGACTAATTTTGACTAACTCATCGTTGAGTAGCTTACCTATATACACAATGGGGATGTATAGGTTAAAAGAGGGGATACACCATTTCCCTCAAAAAAAGAGGGGATACGCCAGCAAATGGATTCAATAAAATCCAATGTTTTTTGGCAAGGGGCAAATGACAATTGAAAATATCACATGGTAAAAAGGGAACAATTGTGTATTCCAAAAGACTTTGGAGGCTTAGGTATTATGAATACAAAAATAATGAGTGAGGCCTTAGTAGGTAAATGGGTCTAGAGCATGTTGAAAACAGACAATGAGGATATTTGTTATAACATGCTAAAGAGGAGATAGCTTTAAATCCTTTGTACAATCTGAAGAGGGTACTCGATCACAATTCTAGAAAGGGGTGATACAAACAAAAAAAACTCTGTAAAATGGGGTTTAATTTCTAAGGTCAATAATGATAATAATACTTTGTTTTGGGAGGATATTTGGGCCGGTAATATACCTTTGAAATTGGAATTCCCTAGCTTGTTCTTCATATGTCACAGCAAATGCTTACTAGCATATTGTTGTGCCAGGGATGGATGGAATGTGAGATTTACAAGATCTTTGGGGCCGAGGTGAAGATGAATATACCTGGCTTTTTGAAGAATCTAGGAAGTATTCAACCCGGTTGATGTATTGGAATTTAATGTTCAAGGGCATAATAACTAACAAAAGGATGAAAAATTTGTGGAAGAATAAAGCCCCAATGAAAATTAGAATCTTTATGTGGTTAGCTATCCAAGATAAATTACAAGCGGGGCTAAATTTGAAGAGTGTTTTGTTGCAAGCCCCAATGAAAATTAGAATCTGTGAACCGGATATGGTTTAGTTTCTAGTGGCTTGTTGCGGCATCCACTAAAACTGAACACAGATAAAGCAATTTGCTGGTAATATCTTTTTTAAAAAGATCCTTACAGGAATCCATAGTGATTCATGCCATGGATTAAGCTGCACTGCACACAACATAACACACAACCGAAGATGGTCGCTTTAGGCGAATCACAACATTTCAGTTGTTACATGTGTATTGATATCATAATTTCATAAGCAATATAATCCAAAAGGTCGGCCTCAATCATGGTTTGGTGCATGGCTGTCATTACTTGAGCCATGCTCTGCATCAGCTGGGTTTGCATGACCATCATCTGTTCCATGGTCATTTGGGGAGGTGGAGGTGGTGGTGCCTTTGGGTTGGACTAGTTGGGGTTGGGTTGGTTGGCAGGAATGTCGCTGCCAACTCCACTCCTGGTCTTATCAGCCATGTTATAGTATTTTTCTCTCATAACAAATCAGCGAACAATACTTTTTAGCTTGGCTTTTCAGTGACTCTGGTCTGGCCAATGATTCGTAGGGAGGGTCCTCGTGATGGGCTAGAGAGAAGGTGGGCCGCACCGACATCTGGGAGTAATCACGCTCATCTAGGAGAGGTTGCAGTAGACCAACCTCCTTCCTGTCCTGCTCCTGCTATTGTCGCACTCTCTTGAGTTCCAGCAGTGCGGTGTTTAGCTCTGAGTTGGTGATTGCCAAAAGCTCCATCGTGGATATCATTCGGCCTTGCTGCGCCTCGATGGGTGGGGTGATTTGTGCGGCCACCTATCCCTAGCACCTACGGGGATAGTGGCGATCTTCATCTTCACTTATTATGTGGAAAAAATTATCCCTATAGCAGTAGGGCGCCTATCGGGCCTCATCCATGATCAATGCAGCCAGGATGGAATGTGGAGCAGGAGCATCGTGAGAGGACACTATGCGGAGAGCTCGAAGCTGTGGGTTAGGCTTGCCGATGTGCACTCATGTCACCCAAAAGGCCTCATAGCATGGGTGACTCCAGTGCCCACTATGGTATTCCACAACAAACATCCCACACCCATATTGTCGGCGCAAAAGGTCTTTGAGCTTGTGGTGGAAAAAGCATTCTCCTGCATCCCGTGTGCAGGAGGTCATGACCCAGCCCCCTGGGGCGTTGGGAGCATCCCCATCGCCTCTGAGGTCATCGTCTCCATCGGAATCCTCCATATCATCATCTCCTCCATCACTGGGGTCCCCACCTGCCGCGGGTTGGGGCCCCTAGTGCAGCATGTCCTTCCCCCTTGGTTGCTCCATAGGGGCCTGCTCCTCCACAGGCTCACCCGTCTGGAGGTTGGTCCTATCATCGACCTGTTGGTCATGGTGGAACTAAAAGTGTGCCACCTCCCCTATAAGAGGAAACTCTACAGGGCAGGTACGATGGTAGGGGACAGTGCTCCTGTGGCAAGTGAGTAGCTGACGGGCCATCTAGTGACAAGAAAACATGGAAAATGGTTATGTGGTGCTCATGGTAGATAAATGAATATATATGGCTGGTGTAAGTTAAAAGCAAAGATTATGTGTAATTATGGCATAAGTGTAGTAAGGGCAGATGATCACCTAAAAGAGAAAGATGATTAGAGTGTGAAAAGAAAGCACTCCACTATATCCCGGTGATAATGTGCTCCTCATCACTGCCGTCTTGCCATATGAACCAGCGGTGAAGACATTTTCACTGCCAGCTTGTTGTATGATACGACGGTGATAACCATGCTGCAGTATACATAAATTCATAACTTTTTCAAATAAAATCAGATGAAAACAAACTTTATATAAAAGTTGTAGATCTCAATGAGATCGACAACTTTGTAGTTGATGACTTTTTCATATGAAACTATTTATGGTCCTAGAATTCTGTTTGAAGCACTCAAATTTTGAAATTCAAATTTTTCGAATTATACAAACGACCTTAGATGAAAAAATGACCAAAATCAAAGTTGTATATCTCGATGAGATGTATAACTTTGTAGTTGACAACTATTTCTTTAGAAATCATTTATAGTCTTAAATTTGTATCTGAAGTTTTAAAAATTTAAAAACCAAAATTTTCAAACAACCTTGGATGGAAAATCGACCAAAATCGAAGTTGTAGGTCTTGGTGAGAACAACAACTTTGTAGTTGATGGGTTTATAAGTCACCACCGGCTGGTAATACGAACAGACTATGATAAGCTATTATCATCGTCGGTTGCAAACCGCTTACGATGAGAATGTCATCACCGCCGATAGCTTACTGCCGAGACCGAAAAGCGTCAGTGATGGGCTTTACGAATCGTTTGTGATTGGTCTGAATGTAGCAGTGGCAACTGGTTTTCAGCAGGAGACTATGGTCGGTCAGGCAGAGAAGACCACTGCTGCGAACTAGGTGCTGGCTTCTTCCGTGACTGCAATCCCGATGACAAGTGGAACTTCGGCTCTAGCCCCTGCTGCAACAGGACAACAGGTGATGATTGATTCGAAAGACATTCTGGAGTCATCGGCATAGGGGGCGAATAAAAGCAAAGGCAAGCCTTTTTGTTATAGATGTCATACCAGAGGACATGTTTTCAGTGTGTATTACGGTGATTTGTTATGATGTGTGTGATTGTGAACGTATTACAAAAATCTTGTCCGCATATGAAAGGTGGGCAACCTGTAGCGACTCCTTGGGATATGCAGTAGAAGGCCTCAGGTTCTACTACATTCCGTAAAATGGTGCTAAAAAAATAAAATTGAAGAGTAAAATGCCACGGTGAGAGTCATAGAAGGTTTACTTACTACAAGTCAACTCGTGGTGGAACTTGAATGACTTCTACCGGCAAGAACAAATGGGTGATAGAAGAGAAAGGTACATACGCTTTCATTATGGCATTCCCATCGGCTCTGAAGTCGTACTGTCAGCGTAGGAGGTCCCTGATCTTCTAGTGAAGAAGCACTACCCTATATCCCAATTGCAGGGTGCCACCATCCAGCCTCTAGGGGAGTTGCAGGGGTTCCCACCGCCTCCTAGGCCGTCATCTTCATCCTCCAAGCCATCTGAGTCTTCAGGATCATTGCCTCCATCATCACAAGGGTCCCCGCCTGCTGCCTGGTGGGGCGCCTCTGGTTCAGCTTGGTTCTCCTCCTAGGGCTACTCCACTAGTGCCAGGTCCTCCACGGGCTCTCTAGCCTGAAGGTTTGTTCCGTCATCAACATGCTGATCATGACAGAACTAGAAGTAGGCGACAGCGCCTGTGAGGGGGAACTCCACAGGGCGAGTACGGTGGTAGGGTACAGTGCTCTGGCGGCAGGTTAGTAGTTGGCGGGCCATCTATTGACAAGAAAACATGGAAAAGGATACAATGACTTCATGGTAGGGATAAAGAGGATATACATGGTTGGTGTAAGGCAAAAGTAAAGATCATTTGTGGTTATGGCATAAGTGTGGTAAAAGGCAAAGTATCAACCTAACAGCTCCAGCAGGCTACCTAAACCCACTACATATCCTACATTTGGGTAGTGGAGGGAAAAAACATACTTCAGCAGAGACTAACTACTTTTGTTGGCCTAATAAAATTCCCCTCCCACTACCCCACTCCTCCCTCCCCTGTCTACACCGATGGTGATCCTCTCCGAGGGCGGCAAGCGGCCCTCACCTGCGGCACTCCTCCCCTGCAGGCAGATCTCGCTGGCGGGATCATCCCTTCCTACACCGGGAACCGTCTTCTCCATCGCCATGGCAGCCTAGCTTCCCTCCCCATAGTCGTGAGCTGCTGCTACCCTCCCGGCCCACCGAAGCTACGCACGCCGGCACTGGCCTCCGCCTCCTCGACCAGAGCACGGGCCGCCTCTTCCTCGCGGGTGCGTGGGTCTGGCCGGACCGAGCGGTCTTGACCTCAACGTAGGCTTGCCCGACACAGGTGTCCCTACCCTTGGCGCGCCTCCACGACTGTCTCCGACCACTCCACGACCAGCTCCCATGGCTGCGACCCTCTCGCCAGCTCTTCCCCGGAAGCCATGGCGAATGCGCATGGAGATGGCTGAGTTTTTCTACTGTGAACTCGAAGAAAGAGGATAACATGTGGGACCCACATGTCATTCTCTAATAGGATTTGTTCAAGTAGTCTGTTTTAGGTAGTACCGCTAGAGATGAGAGCAACATATGGGTAGTATGAAAATAGGTGGCTACCCAAATAGAGAAATAAGCAGTCTGTTTTAGGTAGTACAGATGGAGATGCTTTAACAAGAGAAGATGATTAGAATGTGAGAACGAGCAAAGCAATTAGGTAAGACCATTTCTAGCTAGGTTGTGCATCCTATGGTCATCACAGCTTTGATACACGTATAACTACAACTCCTTCGCCCGATGTGGACAGCAAGGCGGGCACGGTCACGACGCTTGGATGGATCAGCAAGTGGGCATGCAAAACCTAGGGGGAGATATGGCAAAGGTGAGTGGAGGGCCGACAACTGATTTTTAGCAGGAGACTACGATTGGTCAAGCAGAGAACACGACCACTGCTGCAAACCGGGCGTTGGTTTCCTCCACGACTGCAATGCTGCAAACCGGCCGTACGTTGGGTTCCTCTGCGACTGCAATCCTAGCAACAAGTGGAACTTCAGCTCCAGCCCCTGTTGCAATAGGACAGCAGGTGATGATTGATTTGAAATACATTTCAGAGACATCGGCACAGGGGGCGAACAAAAGCAAAGGCAAGCCTTTTTGTTATAGATATCATACCAAAGAACATGTTTTCAGTGTCTGCACTGCGGTGATTTGTTGTGATGTGTGTGATTGTGAACATATTATAAAAGCTTGTCCACATATGAAAGGTGGATAGCTTGTTGCTACTCCTTGTGGATATGAGTAGAAGGCATTGGATTCTACTACATTCCTTACAATGGTGCTCAGAAAAAGAAAATTCAAGAGAAAAATGCCACTGTGAGAGTCATAGAAGGTTTCGCTGCGAATCAACTCGTGGTGGAACTTGAAAGACTTCTACCGGGCAAGAACACATGGGTGATAGAACAAAAAGGTACAGACGCTTTCTTTACCGCATTCCCATGGGCCCCAATCTGTACCGTCGGCATAGGAGCTCCCTCAGCTTTTGGTGGAAGAAGCCTCCCCTGCATCCCGGTTGTAGGGTATCATTGTGTCAGTGTGTGTGTGTGTGTGGGGGGGGGGGGGGGGGGGGGGGGGGGGAGGCGTTCCCACCACCTCCTAGGCCGTCATCTTAATCCTCGAGCCGTTTGAGGCTTGTGATTGCTGCCTACTAGGGCGCCTCCGGTACAGGGTTGGTTCTCCTCTTAGGGCTGCTCCACTAGTGATTGATCCTGCACGGGCTCTCTAGCCCGAAGGTTTGTTCTGTCATCAACATGCTGGTCATGACAGAACTGGAAGCGGGCGACCTCGCCTATGACGGGGAACTCCACAGGGCGATAGCGGTGGTAGGGTACGGTATTTCGACGGCAGGTGAGTAGTTGGCGGGCCATCTAGTGACAAGAAAACATGGAAAAAGGTTACAATGAGTTCATGGGAGGGATAAAGAGGATATACATGGTCGGTGTATGGCAAAAGTAAAGGGCATGCGTGGTTATGGCATAAGTGTGTCAATAGGAAAAACATCAAACTAACAAGAGAAGATGATTAGAATGTGACAAGAGTAAAGCAATTAGGTAAGACCATTTCTAGCTAGGCTGCGTATTCTATGGTCAACTTGGCTTTGATACACGTATAGCCATAACTCTTCGGCAGATGTGGACGGCAAGGCAGGCACGGCCGTGGAGCTTGGATGGATCCGCAAGTGGGCATGCAGAACCTACGGGAGATATGGCGAAGCAGACTGGAGGGCCAGCAAGTGGTTTTCAGCAGTAGACTATGGTCAGTCAGGCAGAGAACACGACCACTGCTGCGAACTAGGCGCTGGCTTCCTCCGCGACTACAATCCCGGCGACAAGTGGAACTTCGGCTCCAGCCCCTGTGCTACAGGACAACGTACAGGTGATCATTGACTCAAAAGACATTCCGGAGTCATGGGCACTGGGGGCGAACAAAAGCAAAGACAAGCCTTTTTGTTATAAATGTCATATATACCAAAGGACATGTGTTTCAGTGTTTGCACTGCGGTGATTTGTTGTGATGTGTGTGATGGTGAACATATTACAAAAGCTTGTCCACATATGAAAGGTGGGCAACCTGTAGCTACTCCTAGTGGATATGCAGTAGAAGGCCTCGGATTCTACTACATTCCTTACAATGGTGCTCAGATAAATAAAATTGAAGAGAAAAATGCCACGGTGAGAGTCATAGAAGGTTCACTTACTGTGAATCAACTCGTGGTGCAACTTGAAAGACTTCTACCGGGCAAGAACAAATCTCTTATCTCTTATACCTAAATAGGAGAACCCCACTAAGTGATTTTCCTAGCTTCTCATTAAGTCACGTCATCAGCTTTCATCTATCCGGCGGTCACCACTACGGCACTACCTATCTCGCTTTGGATTCTCCTCCACCGATCCTGCTTCCTGCCTCCTACGTTTCCCACTACTCCACGTACTAGCCATCACGCATGCATCCTCACTTTAATCCGTTCCCACTAGCCACCACGCATGCATCTAGATTTGAAACGTCTACGGCCTACCGCAGTACAATCTTCCCCAGTTCCCCTATAAAATGAATCCTTTCCAGCTGCGGCATATCGAGGGAGACGCTGTCATGCAGGGACGTGAGACCGCTGCTTGATCCGTAAATCGCTGCCTGACGTAGATGGCACTTGCGGCGGGAGGCCACAGAGGAGCCCGACGATGCCATGGGGCAGCGGCCGCAACCGGGCAGGGAGATGCGCATGATGGGCGTGGGCTGCCATGGACGCGGAGCCGTCGGTGGAGGAGGATGCAGTAGGGGGCGTCGCTTGGCGCTCACCGTTCATCCCCGCACGTCGTCGCCTCTCTTTCGCCAAAGACTTCAACCCCAACGAGTGTGCTACTACAACTGCAGCTGCCTCCTCTATGCCGCCCCAGGGTAAGGCCGTGATGGCTCTTCAACTGTAGCCGCCTCCTCTCCATCACCACGGATTGAGGCCGTGATAGCTCTTCATCTCTGGCTTCAAGGATAGGGAAGGATTGAGCTTGCTGTACTAGCGCGGCCCGCGCTAGGTGTGAGAATGCAGGGAAAGTGAAGTTGACGTATGCGCCGTGCGCTCACACAGGTCTGGACCGGATCCTTGGTGTCGGTGGGGAACGATTGAATGAGTGGACAAGAAGGGCACGCTGCACGGACGTCGGTTTTCCATTTTCTAAAGTCGATTTTTTTTTTCTGTCATTGGTTCCAACTTCCAACTACCTGGGCTGCTACTCCACAGACGCCATGTATACAGGCCAGTCAAGATAGCTTTGGAGGTCGGTATTTCAGGGTTAGACACGGGCACACCGCACAGCGCACACGGCCTTTGGTCTTCACGGAGACGGAGCCACTTCTCCCTTTATTGCAGCACTTCGTTTCGCTGTACTTATGTTGATTTGTCGTGAGAAGAAAACAATGTTCGTTCGCTTGTTTAGATACAGACGAGAGTGTGATGTCCTACTACACAGATTTCCCATTCCTCTCCAATTCATCATGTTGTATTCTGGAAGGCTATGATATCAATTCTATTTTTTAATTTACAATTTTTATTTCTCCTAACTTCCTGAAATCCAACATTTTTTTCTAACTTCAATAAATTGTCTACAACGTCTAATTCCATATATGATTTTGTACCTTCCATTTATCTTTTTAACTTTTACATATAACAAAATGCATTATGTTCCATTCAAATATTTAATTAGACATATAACACTACAAACTTCCGCAGCAACGCGCAGGGTGTTATCTAATAGGTGATAAAAGAGAAAAGTACAGAGGCTTTCTTTACCGCATTTCCATCAGCCCCAAAGTCGTAATGTCAGTGTAGGAGGCCCCTCAGATCCCGATGGAAGAAACGCTCCCCTGCATTCAGGTTGCAGGGTGTCACAGTCCAGCCTCTTGGGGCATTTGGGGTGGGGTGGGGGGGTCCCACTGCTTCCTAGGCCGTCATCTTCATCCTCCAAGCCGTCTGAGTCTTCAGGATCATCGTCTCGATCGTCACAAGGGTCCCCACCTACTGCCTGCTGGGGCGCCTCTGGTACAGTTTGGTTCTCCTCCCAGGGCTGCTGGGTTCCCACTGCTTCCTAGGCCGTCATCTTCATCCTCCAAGCCATCTGAGTCTTCAGGATCATCACCTCTATCGTCACAAGGGTCCCCACCTGCTGCCAGTTGGGGCGCCTCTGGTACAGTTTGGTTCTCCTCCCAGGGCTGCTGGGTTCCCACTGCTTCCTAGGCCGTCATCTTCATCCTCCAAGCCATCTGAGTCTTCAGGATCATCACCTCTATCGTCACAAGGGTCCCCACCTGCTGCCAGTTGGGGCGCCTCTGGTACAGCTTGGTTCTCCTCCCAGGGCTGCTCCACTAGTGCTAGATCCTCCACGGGCTCTCCGGCCTAAAGGTTTGTTGTTGACACTTCTTAGTGTAGCTACTAAGAATAGAGTTTTTATTCTACTCCTAGCAACGGCACTAGAAATGTGTGTTGGTATTTACTTGTGACTTAGAATGAATATATATGTAAGATTCTACAAGCGCACAGATAATATACCATTGTAGCACTTCACCCAGGAGTATACCAGGTATCGTTATTTATATTTTACCACGGGGAGGAGCGGTGGCTAGAGATATTGATAAATATGTATACTTATGATGAGATCATTAACTAAGCACATCTTTAACAGGGGTAAACCAAATGATATACAAATGATAAGTATAAGATATCGATAATAACCTAGAAATAGAAATAGATACTCATAAATGTAGCATAGCTAGGCTAGACATTAATTAAGAGAAAGATTCCTAAGTCATTCCTATATACTAAGTCTTTTGTACACCCCAAGTAAATATACTGTCATCTATAGCATAATTAACTCTTCATCTATACATAAGGAACATTACTAAGGAAGATCAAGAACATAGCTTGATTCCCTTCGCAATTAGGTCCTACTTGTTCTACAGGCGGGGAGTGGACTACAAAGGACTCAACGAGAGTGTCACACTCGTGATCTACCACATGGCCCAGACTGTAGAGTGCATCTGCAGGTAAACAACATATAAGCACCACGCTTACAAAATGTCGACCACTTAACTCACTCGAGTACTGAGCTAAGCGCTTTGCGAACTTATACATAAACTTAGTATCAACTATGATTATATCAAGCATATAACCGAAGCAAACTAGGAACATGATAGATAGAAACATAATATGAATTAAGCACAAAGTCATGAATAATAGAGGATACAATTGGCTATACCAGCCTCTAGATGACGAATCCAGAATCATATGCAGTAGCCCAACTCTACTTGAATCTTGCTAGCTAGCCTATACTAGAACTTTGAGGAATTGAAGATCTATTCTATTCTCTCTAGAAAATCTGAAGATGATGATCAACTGATATCTTGACTTATGCCTCGGGGGGGGGGGCTAATATATATAGGGGGCAACGTCAATCCTGGACCCTTGGATCAAACCGACTTAAAATATTGGCGTAGATGTGATCTTTAAGGCGGTGGAGAACTGACGTAACAAAGAGGAGCTGACATGTGGGGCCACTGGGCCGGCCGGCCTACATGTGGGGCCGGCCGGCCCCACATGTCATCCTCTCGGGGTCTGCTTCTGTGGTTTACCTTCTGGAGTATTCCTGAGTCAGTTTTGTCGTGGATAAACACGATTATATCTGACAATTAGGTCCATCTTGACTGTTTTCTGGATAAACCCTACTGAAAACATAGTTTTACCAAAACTCGTAGAATTTGTCAGTTTAAACCCCTAAACCTATGTTGGTGATCATATTCTTACATTTATACAGGTTTTATTGAAGGTTTATGATGAGTGTTAACTACCGTCAACAAACTCCCCCAAGCTTAACCTTTGTTTGTCGCTGAGCAATGTCAAACTCAGCAATGGATCAGGAGTTGCTATAATGTTTTCATTCCTCAAAAGTACACATGCGTTCAAACAAAATTCTCCTCCGGATTAGAACAAACCGATCTGACTTTCAAACTTACCCATATTACCTTCAACCATGGGGCTTCTTAGCCTTCACTTAGGTCTTGAGCAATTGAAAGACAGAAAGATTAAGTCAAGTACTATGTCTCAAGTTCTTTATTCAACTATTATTCCAGAGTTTTTGTAAGTTTTCAAAATAAAACTCAGAGTTTTCATTGTATGACGCTCTCAAGTCTCTAAATATATGTGGTATTTGTGGATCTTCACCAAGGCAATAATAATGTTATGCCTTTCTTTTTCTATATCTAAGGCTTATGTGGAGCTCATAGGAGTGGAGATAGCATGAAAGAGCATACTTGTAACGCATATATTGTAAAGTCAAACCTCGGATCCAAAGAGAATTGAGTCATACAATTAAATTAAGATGTGCATGTGTGTGGAATATGGTGGATATAAATATAGTGGCTAACCTAATTCTATTATGCTCCTTGAAAACTTATCTCTCTTTTGAAACTTGAAAATATTTTTGCAAGAGAACATGGGCTATCTTATTCATCTTTCTCTTTCTTTTTTTAGACAGGCATCTGAGTACCTATTGTTTTAGATATCTCAGACTTTTTTTAGGCGAACATCTGAGTACCCATTGTTTTAGATATCTCGGACACTTGTCTATTTTTTTATGAATAACTTCTGCATAGCCCATGCCTCTTCTCTGCATAAAACTTCTAAGAGATAGCAACAAGATCTTGGAGCATTTATTTGGTGGATGGAAAACCTATCAAACATATTTTTGATGTTCACTCCCAGTGTAGGAGTAAAATATGTTTGGGTGGATCTAGATGGAAGGCATGTTTTTGTGTCTGCCCCTAGTATAGGAGTAGTGCATATGTGGGTGGTGTGTACGTGATCTTGATTTTAAGAGCATGACAAACCTCTCAAAAGGGTCAACAAAGCTTGACAAAACTCAATGTAAAACAAGCAGCATATATGAGTGGAAGCTTTTCTAGCCTAAAATAACATGTATGGCTCTGGTAGAAATTTAAGCTTTGTCATACATGAACTCATCATGTAGCATTTTTATGTTTTTCAAAAGATAAATCTCCAGAATTTTAGTATCACTTGGAACAAGATAAATAGTAGCTTAGACCTTCTCATATCATATCTGTCAATCACCTAGACTTAGATCAAGCATATGCTACCCACACGAGTTTTAAGTTCAGAGTAAATTCTTATATCGAATCAATTTTATCCAAAATTCGAGAGAATTTATGGCTGAAAACTAGGTACTTGAAAGAAATTATAATAGAGCAACTATTCATCATTTCCATTATAAGGGATCATTCACAGAGAGTCTATTTATTTAGCTCTTAAAAATCACACTTAAAGCAAATTTTGTACACACTCTTTTTATTTTGTTTTCGTTTTATTTTTTAGATCACACCTTACTAATTTATATATATCTAATATTAAGATAAATTTTTATTTTATTTTTAGTTATGCATCTTTTTTAGCATAAAAATAGAACAAACTTAAAATAATAAAACACAAGAGAAAGAAGTACTTACTTGGATACATGGGGGATGCCCTTCCTCCAAGCTGGATGTTGAAATGGTCGATCAATGAGGTGGCCGGATGTTGAAGTTCTAGAACAAGAAGTTCCAGTTCTGGTTCTGCTGTTGCTGGTTCTGTTGGATGTCGGCGATCGCGTTCCCCATCGTAGCCTGCCACTGTGAGTGTTGGTGAAGTGTACCTTGTATAGCAGCATTCTATTTCTCAATGGTCGTCAGTCAGTTGTAGAAGCGCTAGTGGTCCATTTGTTGATCATGATACCCCCGATCATAGAAAGACATGCGTCATCCCTGATGGCCACTTAAGGTTTCTTCATAATGATGTTGCTGGTAATTGTCAAAATTCTTGTAGTGCCACTACTCACTTGAAGCTTGTTGCCAAGAGCCTTCGGAATGATGAGGAGATGGTTGTTCCCAACTGGCATGTTCGGGATGGTACCCACGGGAAGATCTCGCTTGGTCTCAGCCGGCATAGCCAGTGTAGACCGGTCCTTCTGGAATTGGGTCAGCGCCACGGTATCGAGGCTGCGGTGCATGAGATAGTCTCGCGAAAGCACTTTTGCGAGGTGCTACCTCCCTATCCTGTAGATCAAAAGTGAAAGAATTCACAGTATATAAACCGTGATTCCGGTGAGGTAACAGAATCTCAGTTGTATACCCAAGATACATCATGACAAGTTGTCCATCATTTTCCTTTTTGAGCATATGGGCTTGACGGAAATACTCGAAATCAATATATAAACGCTCCTCAATAATATAAGAGACCAAAGCATTGTTCAACAGACCCAAATTTTGGGCAATTCGTGTGACTAAAGAAGTACACTCGATATCACCTGTAAGAGTAAAAACTTCCAACCAATGGCAAACTATAAATTTGACGGGTGAAACCTTTGCCCTTTTTACAACAGCATACAGTAGTTTGAGATCATCTATCTGCACAGGGCGAGTGTCTGGTCTAGGAAACATGGTGAATCCTAGCCACTTAAGAAGGAACCGAAGTGTGGGATGTTGGATATCATTGGTGAGAGGGCGATGAAATTCATTAAGCCCCGAAATTTCCTTCTAGAATTTTTGTGTATCAAAATCTTGCAAGGCATGGTCTACATCTACTACACTATGTGAATTAAACCCAAGAGTAAACTTAGGTCCATCCAGGGAGAAGAAAATTATTTCCCAAAAAGTCTAAATTGAACCCCGGTGTCAGTGATTTGCAGTGTGCATAGAAATTCCAATGTCAAAAGTTTAGACCCTTGCTCAGCAATGTTCCAAAAACCATCCCACCCAACAGCTCTGAAAACGAGATCAAGCTCAGCATCCATACCTGTTGCTTGTAGTAGGACTAGATCATATGCAGTGGTGTGTACAAACCTTTGGGTCTTCAGCTTCTTGAAGGTGTCCTTCTCCGTCTTGGTTTTCAAGCGGATATGCGATTCCTGTGGCAGAAATGCCTAATCTAATGCCTCCTAGGAGTGCTCGTCTTCCATTAGACACTAAGCACTCAAGGGAGAACACCAAATTACACAGTTTCGTCGGGCACACCCCAGGGGAGAACCCGAAAATCCACATTTTTCCATCAGGATCATAAATGAGAGAATAAAGCTTACATCATTCTTAACCATTTCTTACATCACTTTTAATACAATACCAGAGTATAATATTTATTATTATAACAGTGGAATGTAATCATCTTATCAGAGTTTATGAACAATTTAATTAAACAGCGGAATATAAACATGTGAGCAGAATTACAGCGGAAATAAACATCTATTTATGACATAATGAAGTATTGATATATAAACTACAACAACAGATTATAAAATTTTTATTTATAAAAATATTTAGTAAGAGTTATAAATAAAGACTAAGATCATAGCGTAAAGGAAATCCTCTCTGAGCCCACCAGGAGGAATCCATACACAAGGGTCAGCTCTAGCATCCACCTGTCACCTACAACAGGAGGAAATAAAACCCTAAGTACTCAATTATACTCAGCAAGACTTACCCGACAGGAGAAAAGAAAAGACTCTAAAGATATGCAAGGCTATCTGGCTTGTGGGTTTATTACATCTGCAAGAAGCATTACTAAAAGTGCGTCCTTATATTCGATTTCAATTAGCAGTACATTAGTTCATTAACTAACTATTCTATGTAAGCACCTGTGCAACTTTCAAGCAGGTGGTAAGCAATCAGATTTCCTTTTTCTATTCCATCTTTCATCTTCCAGTTCTTACTACGGTGCTAGAGGTAAGACAAGTCGTACCGACTCGACGGCGATTCACGAATCAATGTCCCCAGCTATGTACCCCAAAAACACATACACTGCTTGCACTCTAGACACAAGCAGGACCAACCCACTACCCTCATGTCCTGGGTGTCCAGGTCCCCATCCAAACTGGGACTCTAAGCCTCCGTCCCTAAGTCCTAGACTCAGTGCGGTGCAAGGACCTCCTAACCCAAAAACCACCCTGACAGTCGGTCCGGAAAGAGCCGGATCCACGACAAGAGAGCAACAAGTCTTCCAAGCGCCCATACACAAGTATGTGCTCGGGATAATAAATCTATGACTTGCCTAGCGTCTTATGCAACGACCGGTCCTTAATCGACACAGACAGAGAAAGCAGTGTAACCAAGCTATGCCCCGCATCCGCGGCGACACAACCTCTTACACCCACCAATACCCAAACCATATCCCTGCTCGGTCACCATTTTTCCTTTCCACCATTTATATATTTTTCAAGTGATAATAATAAGTAATATATTTCCTATCTCTCACGAGTGACAGGCAATCACTCGATTTCTATCGGAGTCCTGTAGCATAGCAATCTACACGATCCTATCATACTAGTAAGACTCATAGGATAAAGATATATATATACAAGTGGGTTTCATTCAACTCCTTAAAACTTAAAGCACAAATATAATTTAAAGTGCAGAAAAGTAGGGGTTATGCACCGGGGCTTGCCTGGGTAAAACATAACCAAAAGTTAGTATTTGCATCTTTAGATCATCCACATCATTTGAATAGAAAACCCATCGCATCATCTCCTAGAGAGAATACCATTACACCATCTTTAGATTCCCACTCATCCTTCACTTGATCTGTTGATCCATCATCATACCTATATGATATGCAATGCGATGTAATGCAAAGACGTAATTAATCGACTTCAATCGTGACTCGTAAAAATACGATTTACACCTCTCAAGTTAATGAGCTAGTTCTAACGACAATCGTACTTAGGCTACATATCCATGTTATCGAATAAGACGTTATTTCTCAACAATTATTTTAGTTATACAATTCAAGTTGGCTCTCTATTCCATTCTATCGTTTTAACCTCTATTCGAAATAGTGCATCATTATCTACCTAGCAAACTGATTATTCTAGAGCTAGAAAAATTACCATGAGCAGCTAATAATATTAGTAATTTACTAGAAAATTCTTAGAGTTAATGGTATCACCGATTTATCACTGAAATTCCTACAAGTTCACCTTTTAACAATATTAAGCATGTTAACATAATTAGAGCAACCCTAAAAACATACCGAATCTATGTGAACAAAATACACTAGCAGATAGATCATGATTTTAGGAGACTAACAAACTTGGTTTGGTATTTTTATGATTTTTATTTGATTTATTATGGATTTACAAACTTCAGCCATTTTAAACAAATAATAAAACTAGCAGAAAAAAGAAAAACGCACCACGACCGCATTAGGCCCAGCCGGTCAAGGCCGGCCAGCCCAACGCGAAACCCAGGCCGTGGCGGCACAAGGTCGGCCCAGGCGGTGCGCCCGACTGGCGGCCCACGTGGCCAAGGCAGCCCAAATGGGCGGGGCACGCGATCGGATGTGAGCGGCCCAACAGGCCCACGCCAATAGCGCTAGTGGCCCAGGCGGCAACGCAGGCCAGCCCAGGCGGGCAGGTAGCGTGGCACATTTGCGAAATGGCCCCCATACTTTCTCTAAACTAACGTGTAGTCCAGCAGGTACTATCACATGAGTCACGTATTTTGTAATAAGACCCTTGTAGAACTTTTCTACTTTGATTCATGCCCTTCTCTTTCTTCCCAACTGCAGAGCACGGAGTAGGGGAAACAATCTGCCGGCCCACGTGGCGGCTCGCTGGCGGCGGAGGTGAAGCGGGGCGGTGCGCGGACGATGGTCGGACCTGGGCCTGGCCGCGGCGCGGACTGAGGTGGGGCAGCGATGGGCGGCCACAGTGTGGGCGGATCAGGCGCGGCGCACCCAGCGGCGTGGAGTTGTGGCCGTCGGGGAGGGGGATGCGATGACATTGCAGGCATGGGCGGTGATGGTCGTGGAGCAACAGGTCCAACGTGGTTCATGGGCCTATGCGTGGGCATGGAAGGAGCGCTCACACGAGCCAAGGAGGCGGCATGCCAGCCGCGGCGGCACCGACGCTACACGCGGAGGTGCGCGGCACGGGGCAATGCCCTGGGCTATGGCATGAAGGTGGAGCTACTGACCCCGAGACAGCGTCGTGGTGCTGTGGGGTCGGAGACCCATCGTGGCCATGGAGGCACGCGTGCGCTCGGGCGGGGGAGGGCCGACACAGGCGGGCGTGAGGCGCGGTGCGATGGAGCGTGACCACGGCGACTACTCGGCCGAGAGAGGGGGATCGGATGGAGGCAAGGAAGAACAGGAGCCGCGCGTGGACTCGACGCGCCAGCGCGTGTGGGGAGAAGCGCGCGCTCGTGGGGCGCCTTAGCGGCGGGGCGCTGGCGCGAGGCAAGCAGAGGAGGGGACCGAGTGAGAGAGCAAGCTGGGAGGCGAGCAGGAGTTGGGCAGCAACTCTAGCACGGGGAGCAGATGAGGTGGCATGCCGGACAGGGAGTGGAGGGCTAGTAGGGGCTCGGACGCCTCCCTTCGGCAGCAGGGAAGAAAAGGGAGGAGGAGGCAGCGCTTGAGTTCAACCCCGAGCTAGTCCGTGGCGGATGCGTGCTAGCAGCAGAGTGCGAAAGAGAGGGGAGGCCGAGCAGGTGCATGAGAGGGACGGTGCCTGGGAGTAGCAGGCCCAGCGCGGACCCAAGGAACATGGGCGCGCTCGCGTGCGGCCAGTAGCAGGGCTCAGTGCGCTTGCGCACTTGTGGCCGGGCGATGGCGGCCGGAAGGCGGGGGAAAACGGGGGGAGTGAGGGATAGGTCTAGCATGGCTTGTCCTTATCATTGGGGCAACGCGACTGCGGAAGAGACAACATAGCACAGGCACCGGCACGGCATGGCCACCTGGACGTCCTCGCCATAATGGCCGGCACAGGAATGTATAGGGTCCGGTGACGACAGTTGCAGACCTGGTGTGCTGGCACGGAAGCGCAAGCAAAGGCAGACAACGGCAAGACAAGGACGAGCAGAGGACATGGTACTGTAGGGATGAAGCGACGGAACTGGCAGTGAGACAGAGAAAGACAGTGGCGCAGGCAATAGACGCGCCGGGGGTTCGGCCAACTTTCATTAACGCAGGGATAGCGTAGCGTGCGTCGACAGCATTGCAGATCAACAGGACGATGCGAGCAGCAGGCCGGCCATCTTTCTTAAGGGCAAAAGATTGCAGCAGCATAGCAGCAGCAAGGACGCCCGCACAAGGCGCCGGACGCAGGACAATAGTGGTATGGACAAGACGGTGAATAATTGCCATGCAACGAGTACGTTGTATGCCAGTAAAAATGAATGAGGCTGCTACGCTCTCTCTCTCGTCAGTTCATGCTTTCACACTAATCACGTCAAGTACGTTTTAGATCAAAAATTCGAAAAACTCATTTCGAAAATTTTACTTAGGCCTAAATCGCGGTGCTAAACGAGTTCGTAACACCAGAGATGTTACAATTCGTCCTGTAGAATGTTGCTTGCGGATGATGACGGTGGCGGTGCCTGGGCCACAGGAGATGGAGCATCAATGTTCATGTCGGAGCCGGCTCGTGAAGACGTACTCCGGATGGAGTGAGATGAAGCTGAATGGGTGAACGTGCCCTTCAACTTGCACATCATCCTGCAAAAATTGACTGGACAACAAAACTCGTGGAACAGGTTAAGAAATAAAATAGTTAACGGTCAACCGTCCAAGAGTTAGTCGTCCGGGGGTTAGTCATTCTGATTGCCAATAATTTTCTCTAAGCAAAATTTCAGCAGAACTTCTACCGTTTTATCTCTTTGGCTTTTCTTATTTTCTACAACACTTCCACTAATGCAATACTAAACTTCAGAATTGGAATTCGAATTTTCGAACTCAGAGGCTGGATTGTGTGTGTGAGTAGAAATGGCAGCCAGAGTGGTATTTTTAGGGTGGCGCAGCAGTAGGCCAGCCGGCCAAGTGGTGGAGCCGGCCGGCCCCACCTTGGGCCCACTTGAGTTGGCTTTCCACCAGATGCAACCTTGCTTCGAAGCTAAGCAAACTTTGGTGTCCGTTGGTGCAAATGCACCCAAAATGGCTTGTGCAGCAAACTTGAGGTGATGGTGGTGGGTCCCAGGTGTCTGTGGGTCCGTATGCCTGTATTTCCTCTGTATATATATGTATATATATGCTATGCAAAAAATATTTTATGATACTACGAAATATTTCTAAATGTATGCATGGTATTTTTAAATTTTTACGCCTCCACAGTAAATATTCTTGCGGGTTTTTACACACCGTAAAAACATTATTCACATGGGGCTTAAAGATTTTATGCTGGAGTGATGGAATTTCTATTTTATTTTCTAATGCAATTGTTGGAAAGTAAAAATGCCAAAGTAAAAATAATTTATGCAATGTAAAACTTAAATATGGATAACTACCGATTTTACCTTCTGACAAGGGTTTGGAGTTTTGAGTCCGCCGAACCGGACTTCTCCATTCTTTTTCATTCTTCGGATGCATCAATCTGTCCTGGAGATGGAGACCTTGATGGTTGCACTTGCTTCTCACGCCACTCCAGTTTAGAGCATTGTTCCGGTCTTGGCTTAAAGGCGAATCGCTCTTCTTTCCCATTGATATGGAATTTGATTTCTCCCGCTCCTACATCAATGTGTGCATTTGTGGTGCTCAGAAAGGGTCTCCCAAGTATGAGGGGCGTCTTCATGTCTTCCTGCATGTCAAGCACTACAAAATCCACTAGAACAAAAAAGTTTCTTATTTTTACCAGAATATTCTCGGCGATTATTGTAGGGTAGCGGGCCGATTGGTCGGCTAGTTGCAGGCACATTGATGTTGGCGTGAGTGTTGAATAGTTGAACTTGTTGAAGACGGCTTTATGCATGACACTGACGCTTGCGCCAAGGTCACATAGTGCATTTTCAAAATTCTGATTTCTGATTGAACAGTCAATAGTGGGGCATCCTAGATCCTTCTTTACAGGAGATGTGTTCAGGATCGCCGCACTACACTCCTCCGTTAACTTGATACTTCAGTGGTGGGCAGTGGTCTTTTGTTGTTCAAAATGTCTCCGAGATACTTTGCATAGGTAGGTACCTGTATGGCATCTAGTAGAGGGATATTGATATATAACTTTTGAATTACCTCTACAAATTTACCAAACTGCTCATCCACTTTGACTTTTCGATTTTTGCGTGGAAATGGTAGGAAGTTGGTGTCATGAAAATCTTGTAGCAATTCCTGTTCTGATGGCTCAACTTCTTCAACTTCATCGTTCTTCTTCTCCTATTGTACTGCTATTGTCTTATCTGTCCTTGTTGGATATGAAGGATCACGAGTAGACTTACCACCTCTTGTGGTTATAGCGTTGACCTTTTCAAGGTTAGTGGCAAAAGGCATAGCAGCGGCCAGCTGAGCTATTTGTAATTCTATCTTTGTATTATAGCTAAGTTGGTCTTTTATAGCAGAAGAAAAAATTTTCATTTTAATGTTTATATTTTCTAAAACCTTGCCATTAGAAGCAAGCTTTTTAGAAATGTTCTCATTAATCTTAGCATGTTCTAAAATCAAATCTCTCAAGGATGGTTGATTAGGATGAGAAGAATTATAGTAATTACCTGGGTACTTACCTTGGTAATTTGAACATTGTTGTTGTTGCCCCTATCCTTGTCTTTGATGTTGTGGTCTAGAGTTGTTGATGACAATGTTTATATCCTCTTGATATTCGGGGAAATCAACCCCCAAATATTCTCCACATATGTTTTGGGCATTATAAGCATCTTGAATGGCTTGACAATCTTTCTTATAATTGGCTCGCTGTTCGAGCCAATTCATCAGTACGTCCATCTTGGTTGATAGTGCACACACCTCTTCTGGTGCTTCTTCACTCCTATTGCATGCTTGGATACTGCCTTGAGACCAGTCTTGATTGGAGGCTATCTTTTCCATGAGAGTTCTAGCTTTTCCAAGGGTAAGTGACATAAATGCTCCTCCAGCAGTAGCATCAAGTTGTTCACGAGCTTTTTGGGTCAATCCATGGTAAAAGCCTTGCATGAGCAATCAATCTTCCATTCCATGATGAGAACAATCTAAAATATATTCTTGGAAACATTCCCATGCCTCTGGAATAGTTTCTCCTTTCTGCTATTGGAAGTTGAAAATTTTTTCTCTTAAGGCATTGGTCTTGCCTATACAAAAAACTTTGCTAGAAAGGCTTTTGAACATTTTGCCCATGTATTGATGTTATCTTTGTTGGTGAATCAGAACCAATCTTGCAATACCCTGTATAAGATATGAACAGATAAAAATTAGGGTGAGCCTGCTAAAGCAGAGGTGCATAGTTATGATATCATCAATAAGTATTTATTTGCTCAATTCTCTTTTAGCCTTGTGCCCTCCCCGACAACGGCGCCCAAAATGCTTGTTGACACTTCTTAGCGTAGCTACAAAGAATAGAGTTTTAATTCTACTCCATGCAATGGCACCAGAAATGTGTGTTGGTATTTACTTATGACTTAGAATGAATATATATGTAAGATTCTACAAGCGCACAGATAATATACCATTGTAGCACTTCACCCGGGAGTATACCAGGTATCATTATTTATATTTTACCACAGGAAGAAGCGGTGGCTAGAGATATTGAAAAATATGTATACTTATGATGAGATCCAGTGTCGGCCCTAAGGGTAGGCCATGAGGTGCGACGGCCGAGGGCCCAAGCAGAGGAGGGGTCCAAGTCCAGGTATACAAACCCTCAGGTCCTATAGTCTATTAGGCATTAGCAAACTAATAAGAAGAGAGACATAGAACTGGCTAGGCGGTCCAAAAAGACAACATTGATATTTCTTTCCTAGTTTCCTTTCCCCACGGCCCTCGGGTAGAGAGGAGGCGAGGAGTCACGCTGCACACAACACACTCTGATCGTGAGTTCCGGACGTGCGCCTTACACGCGCAGAGCTGGCGAGCCACGCCGCCGCGAAGAGCTAGAATACCGGAGACACGAACACGGCGCAAGAGGACGGCGACCAGGCAGGGCTCCACGACGACGACATCTTGATTCTTTGCTTCTTATGAATTGCGATCACCGATTAGTTGTTTAGACCCAAGGTATTTTTTTCTTTTTATTTTTAATTCAAATTAATTATTTGTATAGTATTCTAGACTTCTAGTACTTTGTACCCATATAGTCATATTTTTCTTCTAATTTACATGTTAGAATTTTATAATGTTACCTAAAAAAACATTTGTCATAGGTGAGAAAAGAAAATGAATATATTATTTTTTAATCCACATTATTCCTCGATAATTATCATACATCTACAAATATATTCCTTAATCTATATTGTTCCTCGATAATTATCAGACATGTTAAATTAAAAATATGTTATTGAATTTGTTTTCGTTTTACAAGTAAAATTAGCACCTATATATTATAAGATTTTATACATGGTCAAGAGGGGGCGTTACGACGAGATGGCGTAGCTTGCAAGTCAAGTTAGCTAGGACCTCCCTTAGGCTTAGGGCCCTTTGGTTGGGAGAACCGCCTCCGTTGTATGCGTCCTAGCCCCGAACTCTATATAAGGGCGGCCAGGGCACCCTTTCGACACATTCTGAGTCCCCTACTCACTCATTCTCCATCATGGTAGGCTCCTGAAGCTTTCCTTCGGGCAGCCCTTCGCCTAGCTTAGGTTCTCCTACCTCTTCCACCATTCTTGCACCCTCCCACTATAAGAACTTCAGAGCATTCAAGCGAGGAACACGCACTCGATCATCTCTGAGACTAGACGTAGGGCCCCGGCCTAAACCAATATAAATCCTTGTATCTTTTGGATGCTACCATCGCCTTCCTGGAGCAGCACAACAATAGTATAAATTTACTAGTCTAGTTTATGAAACACCGACAATATACAAATGATAAGTATAAGGTATTGAATAATCCAGAGATAGAAATAGATACTCATAAATGTAGCATAGCTAGGCTAGAGATTAATTAAGAGAAAGATTCCTAAATCATTCCTATATACTAAATCTTTTGTACACCCCAAGTAAATATACTGTCATCTATAGAATAATTAACTCTTCATCTATACATAAGGAATATTACTAAGGGAGATCAAGAACGGAGCTTGATTTCCTTCGCAATTAGGTCCTACTTGTTCTACAAACGGGGAGTGGACTGCAAAGGACTCAACGAGAGTGTCACACTCGTGATCTACCACATGGCTCGGACTATAGAGTGTATCCACAGGTAAACAACATATAAGCACCACGCTTACAAAATGTCGACCACTTAACCCACTTAAGTATTGAGCTAAGCGCTTTGCGAACTTATGCATAAACTTAGTATCAACTATGACTATATCAAGCATATAACCGAAGCAAACTAGGAACATAATAGATAGAAACATAATATGAATTAAGCACAGTCACAAATAATAGAGGATACAATTGGCTATACCAGCCTCCAGATGACGAATCCAGAATCCTGAGCAGTAGCCCAACTCTACTTGAATCTTGCTAACTAGCCTATACTAGAACTTTGAGAAATTGGAGATCTATTCTATTCTCTCTGGAAAATCTGAAGATAATGATCAACTGATATCTTCACTTATGCCTCAGCGGGGGGGGGGGGGGGGGGGGGGGGTGGGGGCTGATATATATAGGGGGTAAGCGTCAATCCTGGACCCTCGGATCAAACCAACTTAAAACAACAGTGTAGATGTGATCTTTAAGGCGGTGGAGAACTGACGTAACAAAGAGGAGCTGACATGTGGGGCCACTAGGCCGGCTGGCCTACAGGTGGGGCCGGCTGGCCCTGCATGTCATCCACTCGGGGTCTGCTTCCATGGTTTTCCCTCTGGAGTCTTCTGGAGTATTCCTGAGTCAGTTTCGTTGCGGATAAACACGATTATATCTGACAATTAGGTCCACCTTGACGGTTTTTTGGATAAACCCTGCCGAACACACAGATTCACCAAAACTCGTTGAATTTGACAGTTTAAACCCCTAAACCTATGTTGGTGATCATATTCTTTCATTTATACGGGTTTTATTGACGGTTTACGATGAGTGTTAACTACCGTCATCAACATGTTGGTCACGATGGAACTGGAAGTGGGCGACCTCACCTGTAACGGGGAACTCTACAAGGCAGGTGCGGTGGTAGGGTACAGTGCTCCCGTGATAGGTGAGTTGTTGGTGGGCCATCTAGTGACAAGAAAACATGGAAAAAAGTTACAATGAGTTCATGGTAGGGATAAAGATGATATACATGGTTGGTGTAAGGCAAAAGTAAAGGTCAGGTGTGGTCATGGCATTAGTGTGGTAAATGTCAAAGTATCAACCTAACAAGAGAAGATAATTAGAATGTGAGAAGGAGCAAAGCAATTAGGTAAGACCGTTTCTAGCTAGGCTGTGTATCCTATGGTCAACGCGGCTTTGATACACGTACAACTACAACTCCTTCAGCCGATGTGGACGACAAGGCGGGCATGGTCGCGCAGCTTGGACGGATCCACAAGTGGGCACGAAGAACCCAGGGGGAGATACGGCGAAGCAGAGTGAAGGTCAGGCAACTAGTTTTCAGCAGAAGACTATGGTCGATCAGGCAGAGAACACGACCACTGCTGCAAACCAGGTGCTGGCTTCCTCCGCGATTGCAATCCCGGCGACAGATGGAACTTCGGCTCCAGCCCCTGCTGCAACTGGACAACAGGTGATGATTGATTGGAAAGACATTCCGGAGTCATCAGCACAGGGGGCGAAGAAAAGCAAAGGCAAGTCTTTTTGTTATAGATTTAATACCAAAGGATATGTTTTCAGTGGCTGCGCTGCAGTGATTTGTTGTCATGTGTGTGATGGTGAACATATTACAAAAGCTTGTCCGCATATGAAAGGTGGGCAACCTGTAGCTACTCCTAGTGGATATGCAGTAGAAGGCCTCGGATTCTACTATGTTCCTTACAATGGTGCTCAGATAAATAAAATTGAAGAGAAAAATGCCATGATGAGAGTTGTAGAAGGCTCACTTATTGCGAATCAACTCATGGTGGATCTTGAAAGACTTCGACCAGGCAAGAAAACATGGGTGACAGTACAGATGCTTTCATTACTGCATTCCCATCGGCTGAATTGCTTCAACAGATGGTAGAATGGGTCCAATGGAAACAAAGACATTGAGAGCAAAAGTTGTTTTTTAAGAAAGGTGCCGACAAGGATGAGTATAAATATGAGATCCCAAAAGCTTGGATCTAGTTCAAAGGCCTATCCAAAGAATTTACAGATTTCTCCATCATTTGGGCCATTGGTTCCACCTTGGCAGTAACTCGAGCGGTGGATATGAAATTCACCAAAAAATTTGGACAGGCAAGATTGAGAGTCGCAGTGCTAAACCCAAAATTAGTTCCTGATTTGGTGGATGTGGTAATCGGGAAGTTTATTTATGAGTTACAGTTTCGGGTGGAGAAGGAAGGAACTGGCGAGGAGCCATTGCCAATTGATACGGATGCACCTTTCGATGAGGATGATAGTGGTGCAAAAGATAATGGTAATGAAGAGCCTATGGAGGAGGATGGCAAGCAGATGGATTCGGCACCAAAGCAGCTACCACCTAACGTACCTCCAACAGGAGGGGCCATAGGGGGTCAGGTGGTGGAGCGCAGGGGAAGGCGGTGGAAGCTGTTGTAACTATGCCTACACCAAAGGAGAAGGCGACATCGGTTGAGGCTGTGCCTAGAGGTGGTCCGCTGCTACATGAAAAGAAGCCTGTGGTCTCGCTGTTCCCTAATGGAATCCGGCCAACGGAGAGCAGCAATGGCGTGCTGAGGCCACGTTGATCAGTGACAGAGATATGCCTGTGCAAGCACCTGAGACTTTGTCGCCGGTAAGAGCCAGCAAGAGGAGTGTTACCACCGTGGATCAAGATTTAATGGAGAAAGTGACAAAGCTTAATGCCAACAAAAATTTGGACGTTGATCCAAAACCTAAAGGTAACCTAGCAAATCATTCTTTTACAAGTTTTGATAATTGGTTTTACTCGAAAAGGCTGCTAGTTTAGGCATTTCGCTAGGATCAGATTGTAAGCAAGTTGCTAGTTCGGTTCAGTATTTAAAAAATGAGGAAGCTAGCAGATTGCACGAGTTGTCTTTGAACAACACAGTTCAATGCAAAGATGATGGGGATGCTAGTACAGAATGCTCAGTTGATGATGTCTTAAATTTGGAAGTTTTAAACAATTTTTATGGCGAGTTAACATAGTGTTTCAGTGATGAGGGGTGTGATCTTAGTGATCTACACTCTACTATATCACAAATTCAGTTTAAATGAAGACAACAAAATCAGTTTAAATGAAGGTGTATTTTGGAATTGCAATGGGTTTGGGGACCCAAAAGAATACACATTTCTTTCTGAGTTAATTAAGGAAAAGAATTTAGACTTTATTGCCTTATCAGAGATCGGACGGGATAATATCCCACACTCCACACTAAATTTTTTGTGGTATGGTAGTTGGGGTTAATCTTTTGAGTGTGATATAGGAGAGATCGAGGAGGGCGAATTTCTTGTGCGTTTTAAACTAAGAAATAGAGATGATGACTTCGAATGGAATTTGGTGTCGGTCTATGGGCCTGCACAACAGGAACATAAAGAAAGGTTTTTGATGGAGGTAGTACAGATGTGTTCAAAGCAAACCTTACCCTATTATTCTAGGTGGTGACTTTAACATCATCCGCGGACCTTGGTAGAAAAATAATGACAATTATAATCATAGATAGCCTTTTTTCCAATGCAGTTATTGATTCCTTTAATTTCCATGAGATCGCATTGTCAGGGAGGAAATATACTTGGGCTAATCACCTTCAAAGCCAGACATTGGAGAAACTTGACAGAGTACTCCTAAATACAGAAATATGATACCATATTCCCATTCTTAAATACTAGAAGCTCATCCAGCGCCGCAGAGAAATTTTGATATTTAACCCTCAGTTCGTGAGCCCCTCAACATTTGACATCGAATTCGCAGGTCTTTTGAAATATCACCCTACGCACGCGAATTCCTTTAATATTTGAGATTTTGGAGATTTTCTCTGTCGGTGCGAAATGTGGCCAACAAGTAAATATTTGTAGCTTTGTCGTGCGTTGTGATCGGATGTGGCCTAGCAGAATTTATACTCGTTCAGGCAACGTGCCCTACATCCAGTTTCAGTCGGTCGGCGACTTTATTCCTGAGCCTAGGTGCTCGAAGTTTGCTGTGGGGTTACAAACGAGTAAGGAATGAGAAGGGGGTGTTAGAGGCCCAGTCGAACTCTGAACCGAGTGGAAGGGAGTAACGGATGCTCAAACGTGCGCTAAATATTATAGCATATGCTCTGTGTATAACACCCTAAGATTTGCATGGTTTTAAAATAGGAGAAAATAATTTAATTATGTATTTTGTGAGCATTTAAACTTAAAAAAATAATAACTTTGTTAAAAATAAAATCAAATATAGGACTACATACATGTATGTACATACATGCTGCTGTATAATTATTTTGTGATACTTTGGTTTGATTGGAATTTGTAAAAGAATTTGAATTTGAGTTTAAATTGGATTTGAAAATATGTTAAGAAAAATAGGAAAAATGATTTTATTTTCTTCTTCTTCCTTTCCTGGCTTTCGGCCCGAGCAGCCCAGCTCCCGCTCGGCCTTCTCTCCCTTCACTGGCCCAGCTCGGCCTTACCTCCATCCCCGCGTGGCCCATTTTCCCCGCGGTCCATCCCGCTGGCCGGCCCAGCAGCAGTCGTGCCCGCGTCGTTCCCCTCTTCCCCGCGTGTGTCGCTGGCAGTCCGGTCCCACGTGTCAGCGGCGCCTTCTTCCTCCCGCGCGTATCCGCGTCGGACACTGCCGTCGTCGCCCGACTCTGCTCCGCCCATGCCTCGTCGCCTTGCCGTGTAGCCCAAGGTTCCCCGGGCCTTAAATACCAGCTGCCCGCGGCCGTGCCTCCCCATCCTAAGCCTCGGAGCCACAGCCACCTCGCCGAATCGCTGCGCCGCCGTGCTCGCCATCTGCTCCGCCGCATCTCGCGTCGCCTCCATGCCGTCTCCGACCGCAAAAACTACTTGGGTGAGTTCACCATCTCCTTCTCCTGTTTCCCGAGCTCTTGGTTTACTCTGTCATGGCCTCTAGGGCCCTAACCATGTGCGCCGACGAGTTTCTTCGCCGCCGTCCATGGAAGCCGCCGTGACCGGCACTGTTCAACTGACCGGTCCGCTCTCTCTCTCCCTCGTCTAATCTGAGCCGTCCAGATTGGATCCAACGGCTCATATCTCACCATACCCCTTCGACCGGCCTTTTTGCAAACAAGTCCTTGAAGTTTTCTATGTGTTAACCTGCGGTCCAAAGCGCATTCCTAAAATACGTTTTCTTCTTTTGAAAACGTAGTTTCTTCGGTTAGATCCAAAATTCGTTTTCATCTATTTACAGTTTTGTCACTAATCTTGTTTTAGACATAAAATCTTCGTTTTAACTCTGATTTGATCCGTTCAAGTTGTATTAGGTTCATAATTGAGTAATCTACGTGTTCATACTACTGTTAAGTATATTTTCAACTTTTAAAATTTGAGGTTAGATTTAATCTATTGTTTTAATAAAGGAAATCTTGTTTAATTCATAACTTTTTTGTTTTAGCTTTGATTTTCGTGATCTTCGTGTCCGTGTGTTCATAGCGAGACGTAGATTCGTTTTATAAACTTGTCATCTTGATTTTATGCTGTTGGTGTACTATTCTAATCTATAGTCATTGTTTGCTTTGTATGATTGCTTTTGGATGCTTGTATGTTGCTGTGATTGTCGAGTATAGACGGTGAGCAATTCGTGGGTGATCAAGAGTACTACTTTGACGAGCAGGATCAGCTGGAACACTTTGTTCAAGGCAAGTATAGCATGGGGTCATCCTTGTTTCCTATCAACTTTAATATATTTAATTCATATTGCATGTGTCACCCTGAATAGGATTTCCCTAGAATTGGACTTATACCTTGTCTAGCTATGGAATATGTATTGGGTAGCTTTGCTAGTGCTCAACTAAACCATGATCTTATAACTTGACTAATGGTATATGCAATAAACATTAAACATGACTTTTAAGCAATTTGGAAACAAGGGGCTAGAGTGTTTAGCTACTTTCTAAATGCTTTAGATTCCTCTCCCTAAGGACTTATCTGTAAGCGAACATCCGGGACTTATAGTACAGCTGTGAGGGCTATATGGCTCTGGTTTTAGCTCAGTATGAGGACCTTTTCTAGCTTGTTAGAGGTTACCTTTATGGCGTAAGAATGGCTTGCTGAATTGGGTATATGATAGCCTCTACTCTTATGTGTATAGCCGTGATAGAATTGTGCCATTCGACAGGGGGGTTCCTATATCTATTTGCCGAGTGAATCTAATGGCCCTAACTTGTTAGACGAACCTTTGAAAGGCTTCATAGTGAACCCTGCTCGCTCATCTTGGAAGTGTTTTGGGAGTAATTAACCCGGGCATATGGGTATCATGACTCATAGTGAAAATATACAACCTCTGCAGAGTGTAAAACTAATATATCAGTCATGCTCACTGTCACGAGCGGCCTTGGACCCTTATGGAATAGATGATCACTAAGAATTATCTGTTTATGCTATTCATTATTCTTGTTTACATTGATCATGTGTTTACTATGGGATTGAAACAACTTGTTGCTACTCTTATGCTAAAATTGTGACAACTAAAAACTGAATGTTGTTAAACCTGTGTCAAGCCTTTTGAGCCTCATGAACCCCATGTTACACTTTGAAAGCATCTAGGCCCCTAGTTGGATTTTGGTGATTAATGACAATACAAGATTACTATGACTAACGTGTGTTTTGCAGAGGCAATTAAGTTAGATCATGGTAATGGAGATCGATTGGGCAATCGAGGTGGTCATGCCCCTACGATGGAAATCGTTTTGGTTTTCAAAGGATGGACGACAAGGTTAAGGATGACTAGTTCTAAGTGTCGATTGGAGTTGGAGAGACACTTAGAGTAGTTTAGGACTTTGTTTTTCCTTTGGTCATACTATTAAGGGGGGTATGGACAGGTAGCTTGACCTAGATGAGTCTAGTGAGTTAGGTGTGGTGCACACTTGTTTAAACTAGCACTAGGTAGCTCCTACGAATGCCTAAGATCCTTTGGAGCAAACTTCATTCACATATGATCGAGAGTTGGAAGCGAATGGAGGGTCAAATGCTGACCGGACGCTGGCTCTGGTGCGACCAGATGCTGGCCGCAGGGTCCGATCAGTTCATTTGATCAAGCAGATTGCGTTTGGTGCGACCGGACGCTGGAGTGGTCAAGTGACCGGACGCTAATAGGAAGCATCCGATCGACTCTAGTAAGGTTCCAGAGAAGGATATTTGCGACCGGACGTGTCCGGTCAGTACTGACCGGACCCTGGGGGTTCAGTGTTCGGTCGAGTACAATAAGGTTCCAGTGAGGGTTTAATGCGACCGGACATGTCCGGTCAGTGGTGATCAGACCCTGCTAGCGTCCGATCAACACTTTATCACTGGTTTGCGGGTTGAACTGACCGGAGCATCCGGTCAACATGACCAGAGCGTCCGGTCACCCCATAGAAGCTCATAACGGTTCGTTTTTTAGGCTGCCTTATAAATAGAAGCTCCACTCGTGTGTGGAGTCACTTTTGCTCATTCCAACAGCTGAGAAACATGTTTGTGAGTGCCAAGAAGAGCAAGGTCCTAGTGAGGTGATTGAGATTTGAGAATCCAAGAGAGTAGCCTCATTAGTGAATCAAGAGTAGCAAAGTGTGCATCCATCTTCTCATTAGGCTTCACGTGGTCAAGTGAGAGTTCGTGCTTGTTACTCTTGCTGATTGCCATCACCTAGATGGCTTGGTGGTGATTGGGAGCTTGGTGATCACTCGGCGGAGCTTGTGGGTGACCCAACTCAAGTTGTGAGCGGTTTTGGGTGATTCGCCGCAACGGAGTGTCGAAGAATCAACCCGTAGAGAGCACTTGATCCTTGCGCGGATCAAGGGGGAGCTACACCCTTGCACGGGTGCTCCAACGAGGACTAGTGGGGAGTGGCGACTCTCTGATACCTCGGCAAAACATCACCGCGTTCCTCTCTCTCTATTTACTTTGAGCACTTACTTTGAGCATTTACATTAAGCAATTCAATACTTGTTCTTACATTCATAGAATTGCCATGCTAGAGTAAGTTTGGAACATAGGTTGCAAGTCCTTTGTGCGTTAGATTGATAGAAACACTTTTTTAGGCACAAGGGGTTAATTGGGCTATCTGTAGGATTTAATTATTGCAAGAAAATTTAGAATTAGCACAATTCACCCCCCCCTCTTGGGCATCTTGATCCTTTCAATTGGTATCAGAGCCTCGTTCTCATGTTTTTAAGCTTAATCGCTTAGAGCAAGATGTCTCACGGGGATGGACATCCTCCTATCTTTGAGAGAGATGACTTTCCATATTGGAAAATCCGCATGGAGGCGTACTTAGAAGCTCTAGACGTTGGTATTCTTAGAGCCGCCTCACAAGGCTTCCCAAAACCTCGGGATGCTACTAACTTACAAGGCGATGAGGTTAATTATGAAAAATGGAATGCAAAGGCTCGAAACACCATCTTTAGAGGCCTTTGCAAAGATGTGTTCAACCGTGTAAGGAACCACAACGATGCCCATGCACTATGGTCGGACGTTTGTGCGCTCCATGAGGGAACCAAGAGTGAGCGTGAGGAACGCTATCATCTTGTAATTAAAAAGCTAAATTCTTTTGAGATGCTTCCCAGAGAATGTTCTAATAAATTGTATTCATGTTTAAATGTTCTTGTAGAGGAAGTCAATGGGCTTGGACTTACTCAAATGTCACCATCCGACGTTGTGAGAAAGATCTTGAGTGTCCTCCCCATTGACAAATATGGGCATATTGTGACCGTGCTACATCAAGGTGATCTTTCCGCCGCTACACCGACACAAATCTTGGGAAAGATCAATGCTCATGAGATGTACATGCACATCACGCCACAAGATGGCTCATCCTCTACCAAGAAGAAAGAGAAGGACATAGCATTCAAAGCTAGCCAAGATAAGGGCAAAGCAAGACTTGAGTATGAGAGCTCAAGTGATGAAGAAAATGAAGATGAAAATCTTGCTCTCATGGTGAAGAAAGCCACCAAGATGCTAAAGAAGCTAAACAAGAGTGGCATCAAGTTTGACGGCAAGAAGAAGAAGTTCTTCACTAGCTCAAGAAGAAAGCCAATCTCCGAGATGGATTGCTACAATTGTGGCGAACTTGGCCATCTAGCTCATTAATGCACAAAGCCCAAGAAAGACAAGTTCAAGAACAAGAACAAGGGCAAGAAAGATGACTCAAGCAATGAAGATGAAGATGAGAAGAAAAAGAACAAGCCATACAAGAAGAGAGATGGCAAAAAGAGGGACTTCTACAAGAAGAAGAGTGGAAAGGCCTATATCATCGGTGATTGGCTCACGGACATTGATTCATCTAGTGGATCATCCGATGATGATAGTGACAATGAGAAGGTGGCCGCCATTGCTATTGATCTTCCATCTTCACCGCCACCATCACCATCATCCTCTACACACCTATGCCTTATGGCCAAGGGTGAACGCAAGGTATCAAATGATGATGATAGTAGTGATAATGAACATGCTAGTGATGATGATAGTGATAGCGATAGCGATGATGATGATTCACCTTCATATGATGATCTTGTCAAAATACTAAGATCATTAGAAAGAGTAGAGCTAAAAATGAAAAGCTTGATGCTAAAAATGATTCACTCTTAGCAAAGTGCGATACTTTGGAAAAGGCTAATGATGAGCTTAGAGAAACTAATGATGCTATATCATGCAAACTCAAGGAGCTCAAATCTTCTAAGAAAGAGCTTAAGGATAAACATGATAAACTTGAGTGGGTGCACAATGAGCTCATCACTAGCCACAACAAGCTAAAAGATGAGTATACAACTCTTAAGATCAATCATGATACTCTTGTTATTGCTCAAGAATTTTTACCAAATGAGCCACATGATGCTACTAACCATGTTGTTAAGATTGATATAGCTACATCATGTGATGATTTGATTGATGAGAGCATTGAGCAAGGATCTAGTGGCAAAGACAAGCAAGTGGTTGAGTGCAATGACTATGATGAATATGTTAAGCTCAAGAACACAAATGAAAAGCTCATGAAAGATCTTGAAGAAATGAAAAGCCACAACACCATTGTGCTAGAAACTCTTGATCATGACAAAGAGTTGATCCTTAAGAATGAGAAGCTCAAAGAAGAAAACAAGAAGCTCAAGGAAGAGAAGAAAGATGATGCTCTAAAGGAAGAAAATAAGAAGCTCAAGTTGGAGAAAGAGCATCTCAAGATTGGGTTGAGCAAGTTTGCTAGAGGCAAGCACCTCCAAAGTGAGATACTCATGAACACCATCATGAAGATGGACAGAAGTGGCATTGGATATGTGGCAAATGTAGAGAAGAAGAAGGCTCAAGTTCAACAACAATAATCAAAGCCAAAGCCAAAGCCAAAGAGATGTTTGGAGTGTGGACAAGAAGGTCATTTTGCTCATGAGTGCCAAACTCCACCGCCACAACCCTTGCCCAAGCATGCTAGACCCTGCCTTTAATGCTCACTACATGCTTAGAAAGGATTCTAGTGGAAAGATGAAAGTCATGTTCTTAGGTCCCCCTAACAAGAATAGGCCTAAGAAGATTTGGGTGGCTAAGTCACTTGTTGAGAAGGTGAAGGGCCCTCAACAAGTTTGGATTCCTAAAGCTTGAATCTCTTGTGTGTAGGTGAACTACAAGACCGGTGGAAGTTATTGGGTTATTGATAGTGGTTGCACTCAACATATGACCGGTGATCCTCATATGTTCACCTCACTAGATGAAGAGGTAGATGTAATGAAGACATTCCTAGCATTCACTCATCTCCAAATGAAGCTACACTTGATATAGCTGGTCCAATTACAAGGAGTAGAGCTAAACAATTGGAGAAGGAAATTCATTCTCAGGTGAACGCTAACCTTATGCTTAATAATCAGATTACATTGAATGAACCTATGCTTTTGAGTACTTGTTTTAATGTTCTTAGGAATGATGGAGTGCACGAACAAGCATGGGATGATGATGGATTCTGCCCGCCAAATATATGCATGGAACCTGGACGTGCATGAGAGAGGAAAGGCCATTCAGCTACCATGAATATTAGCCGTTGAAGTGCAAGCAAATAATTTGGGAGTTAGGGATGCATGCAACCAGCAACTGGGTTGCTGTCCACACATGCTCCAGCATGCATGCAGAGAATACCAACCAGCTAGGCGCCCTACTAGGCTTGGTTATTAATAAAAGTAGTGCTGCAACTTCCCACTACATGTTCTCAATTATTTTCCACCAAACTGAAACTCCACTAGTGCTATATATCCCTGTAATGGATGACGTGAACAGGAACTCATGATTGCAATTTCAGAAATACCAACTCTTGGAATTCTTGTTCCAGCATGAGTCTTGAGAGGCTTGCAAACTTGTTCTTTCGATTCCTGAGGGAGTTGTAGAACGCCGAACTACGGTTCACCCAGTTTGTGCCTTCACATCTATACGACGTGATTGCGTGGGCTGTTCGTCGGTACGTGGAAGGGTGATTGTCTCGGTAGTTCGTCGCGTGGATAGCCTCGCGGTGCATTGCCTCTTCACCAGGTCACGCAACGACAATTTATCAAGTTCGCAGATCCTACGAGAAGATTGGGCCACAACAACTTGCTACACGTGCTGCATAGACGTGTGCCCATCATCTGGTACCAGAGCCTCCGTTTACTCATTAGGATTGTTCTTGTCTTTGGTAGGATAGAGTTTATATACCTACTGTCCACTAATAGCCAAAAAAGAAAACCTACAGCCCAAATTCATACGTGCTACTGATTTTGTAGTTTGCTTTATCGAGTTTTAATCCTTTAAGATTTGTCTAGTTGCTGAATTTTTCTTTTCCACATCATTCTCATTGTTATCATTGTTCTAATCATCAAATCGCTTGCTGCATGTACCCACCCATCCCACCCTTGGTCTAATCGTCATTGCTTGCTGCATATATATAACTAAAAAAACCACCCGTTCCACCCTTGTTTTCTACCCACCACAAATTCCCCACCCGAGTTTCTTGTTTTTGTGCTGCGCTGTCCATCTTAGTTGATCCTTATGTGCCCCTTTAGTTGAAAGTTGTGCTGCGTTTCTCACAAAGGTTAAAAGAAAAGATGTATATGGGTCAAAAGAAGGACTGAAAACAATGAGTTCTTGTTCAAAAAAAAGGAAAGAAAAGAAATAAAAGAGAATTGTGTTTAGCACACCACAAAGGGGTTTGGGCAGCAACAAGTTTCGGTTGGTGCAATTGGTGTTCATCTATCCACTTCCTACATCTTGTTCCTTTCTTTGAGCATCTTTTCCTTTATATTCAGCAACTTAGACTTGAGTTCTTGGATTATTATTCGGTTTTGCATTACTACATTTCAGCGCATTCCATTTACATATTATCCCACCAAGCTCCACTTAAAAGCACCGTGAGCTGTTGCACCGTAGTCTCTTCACTCTTCCACTACAGATTGCAGCCCCGGTTCTTGCCCTTTCCAGGAAGAGAAAGAACTTGTTCAGCAAGTGGTGAGGGAGTGATTCCACATATATTCCACATATATATTGTCCTTTTTTCCCCTCTACTAATATGGCAGGACATGGAGATGGTGCCGCTGTTTCGGTGGAGGAATTCCAGGAGCTGCGTACACAAATAAATGATTTGATGCAACAACTACAAACTCTCCAATTGAACATGCCTCATAGAGAACCACCACCAAATGAGGATGATGACAATGAGGATAATGAGGCATCACGTCGTGCCGCTGGTCATGGACATGGACGTGGTGGGTTTGGCCATGGTTTTGGTCGTGCTTGGCGCGTTCTAGTTGGAGGTAGAGATTATGATGGTGATGATGATATGTTGTCCGACATGGATGATCATCGACATGGTGGTGGCCATCATGGTTATCGTGACCGCCATCGTCATCGTAATGATGATGGTTTAAGAAACGTGAAAGTGTCTATTCCCCCTTTCAGCGGACAGGAGAATGCTGATGCTTATTTTGAATGGGAGACCAAGGTGGAACAAATATTTGATTTGTATGAATACTCTGCTAAAAAGAAGGCAAAGCTTGCAGCCATTGAGTTTAAAGGCTATGCCATAACTTGGTGGAATCAGGTCCGTACTGAATATCAGAGAGTTGGGCATGCTCGTATAACTTGGGAAGACATGAAGAGAGAAATGCGACGTCATTTTGTTCCAGCATATTACTCTCGTGATCTACATTTGAAGCTGAAACGTCTTGTGCAAGGTACTCGTACTGTTGATGAATATTTTCAAGAATTGGAAATGTGTGTACTTCGTACAGGGATAACTGAAGATGAGGAATCCACAATGGCTCGGTTTCTAGTTGGCCTCAATAAACCCATTGCTGATAAAGTGGATATGACAACCTACACATGTCTCACCGAGTTGGTTCATTTTGCAAAGAGGGCTGAAAGGCAAATTGCTACGTCTTACAAATACAATGCTTCATGGCGTCATTCCCAACAGCAAGGGGATGTCACGCCTCAATTCCAACAGCAAGGAGCTACAACGCCCAAATCTTCATCTCGTGGAGCAAATAGATATCTTCCAACTTCTTCCAAACAATTGGATGTGAAAGGCAAAGCTGTGAGTTCAAGTCAGCCCACTTCTTCTACTGCAGCCACCCAATGCAAGACAAGCAAGATTGAGTGTTTTAAGTGTGGTGGTCATGGGCATAAGCAAGCTGAATGTCCCAATCGTCGTACTATTATTGCACTTGCTGATGGTTCTTATGATTCCCAAAGTGAAGAGGAGGACGAGTTTAACAATGTATTTGCAGATCTTAATCTTGACACTTGTGAGTATTCAGCAGAGGATGGTACATTTGAGCTAGGTCTAAATTGTTTAGCCATTCAACCTATTCCAACTTTTGCTCACAATGACCTATTACAAGATGTTGTTTCTCCATCTTTCGACGAGATTACTAGTGATGATTTTGATGAGTTGCTCGCTGATTTTCCTGATTTGACGCGTTCTATAATGAACACACCATCTCCTTCTTTGGTGGTGAGGCGAGTTCTTTCCACTCAATTTGTTGCTGCTGAACAAGGACAACGCCATAATTTGTTTCAATCCAGATGCAAAGTGAAAGGACAAGTGTGCCGTTTCATCATAGATGGTGGGAGCTGCAATAATATTGTTAGTGCTTTGCTTGTTGCGAAGCTTGGCTTGCAGCCACATCGCCATCCACATCCATACCATATGCAATGGTTGAATAATTCTAGGATAGTTAAGGTTTCAGCCATGATTCGTTTGTCATTTTCCATTGGTGATTATCATGGAGAGGTGGATTGTGATATTGTCCCCATGCAAGCATGCCATTTGCTGCTTGGTCGGCCCTGGCAATTTGATGTGGACTCGGTGCATTTTGGACGGTCTAACAAACACACTTTCATTCACAATGACAAGAAGGTGGTTCTTATTCCATTATCTCCAGAGGAGATACATGCTTCAGATATGGCTCGCAAGAAAAGAGAGGAATCTGACAAAAGAAAATTGAGTGAGATCCCCAACACAAGTAAGGGAGAGAGTTCTAACCCATCCAGCCACATAAAGACTCATGCCAATCCTAAACAGCCATGCCACACTGAGTGTCTCTTTGTGAGCAAGAGTGATATGAGAGAAGTGAGAAACACCACAGCCCCATTCTTTGTGCTCTTGCACAAGGAGGTCCTACTTTCAACTAACGATTTACCTTCATCGCTGCCTAGTGTTGTTCTTGATCTCTTATAGGACTTCGAAGATGTTTTTCCCGATGAGATACCAGCTGGACTTCCTCCACTCCGTGGAATTGAGCATCAAATTGATTTGGTACCAGGTGCTTCTCTTCCAAATCGTCCAGCCTACCGCACCAATCCCACAGAGACAAAGGAAATTCAGCGATAGGTAAAAGAGCTTTTGGACAAAGGGTATGTTCGTGAATCCTTATCACCATGTGTTGTTCCCGTTCTTTTAGTTCCAAAGAAAGATGGCTCTTGGCGCATGTGTGTTGATTGTCGTGCTATCAATGCTATAACTGTTCGATATCGCCATCCCATTCCACGACTTGATGACATGTTAGATGAATTGAGTGGTTCCATCATTTTCACCAAGATTGATTTGCGTAGTGGCTATCATCAAATCCGCATGAAACTTGGTGATGAATGGAAAACAGCGTTTAAAACTAAAATTGGTCTCTATGAATGGCTTGTGATGCCATTTGGCTTGACAAATGCTCCTTCAACTTTTATGCGCTTAATGAACCATGTTTTATGAGCTTTCATTGGCAAGTTTGTAGTTGTTTATTTTGATGATATTATGATCTATAGCAAATCATTTGATGAACATCTTGAATATATCCGTCAAGTACTTGCTGTTTTGAGGGAAGAGAAATTGTATGGCAACATTGCTAAGTGCACCTTTTGCACAGACCGTGTTGTTTTCCTTGGCTTTGTTGTTTCCGCAGATGGTATTCAGGTTGATGAAGAGAAGGTTAAAGCAATACAGGATTGGCCTACACCGGTAAATGTGAGCCAAGTTCAAAGCTTTCATGGTCTTGCAAGTTTCTATAGGCGTTTTGTCAAAAATTTCAGCACCCTCGCTGCACCCCTTAACAATCTCACAAAGAAGGATGTTCCATTCACGTGGGGCCATGACGAAGACCAAGCATTTCACACACTGAAAACATAGCTTTGTGAAGCACCGCTGCTACAACTTCCTGATTTTGGTAAGACATTTGAGATCGAATGTGATGCAAGTGGTATTGGCATAGGAGGTGTATTGCTGCAAGAAGGTAAACATGTTGCCTACTTTTCTGAAAAGCTAAATGGTCCACATCTGAATTACTCGGTTTATGACAAAGAGCTTTATGCCTTAGTTCGCGTTTTGGAAGTTTGGCACCATTACTTGTTACCTAAAGAATTTGTAATTCATTCTGATCATGAAGCATTGAAATATCTTAAAAGCCAAGGCAAGCTGAACCGTCGACATGCTAAATGGATTGAGTTCATTGAAACATTTCCCTATGTTGTCAAACATAAGCGTGGTAAAGATAACATTGTTGCCGATGCCTTGTCTAGAAGATGTGCATTGATTACACAACTAGATACAAAAGTGCTTGGTTTGGAATCCATTAAAACACTTTATGCTGTTGATGCTGATTTTAACAAACCTTTCTCTCATTGCATTGATGGAAAAGGTTGGGATAAATATTATGTGCATGATGGCTTCTTGTTTCGGACTAACAAAATATGCATTCCAGCTTGTTCGATTCGTCAAGTTCTTTTGCAGGAAGCACATGCAGGTGGACTGGCTGGTCATTTTGGTGTCAAAAAGACATTGGACATGCTCTCTGATCATTTCTTTTGGCCACATATGCGACGTGATGTCCAGTGGCACGTTGGGTGCTGCATCGTTTGCTTGAAAGCTAAGTCCCGCCTTAATCCCCATGGTTTATATACTCCATTACCTATTCCACATGTACCTTGGGAAGATATATCTATGGACTTTGTTCTGGGGTTACCTCGGTCTCAGAGGGAGAGGGGTTCTATTTATGTTGTTGTAGATCGCTTTTCTAAAATGGCACATTTTATCCCATGTCATAAGAGCGATGATGCTTCACACATTGCTGATTTGTTTTTTAGGGAGATCGTTCATTTACATGGAGTTCCAAAGACTATTGTTTCAGACCGGGATACAAAATTTCTCAGCTACTTTTGGAAGACATTGTGGGCTAAGCTTGGCACAAAGTTGTTATTTTCAACCACTTGTCATCCACAAACGGATGGGCAAACAGAAGTTGTCAACCGTACCTTGTCAACCATGTTGCGTGCTGTGTTGAAAAAGAATTTGAAGCTCTAGGAAGACTGCCTTCCACATGTTGAATTTGCTTATAACAGGGCAATCCATTCTACAACAAACTCTTGTCCATTTGAAATTGTTTATGGGTTTAAACTGCATACTCCCATGGATCTTTTGCCTTTACCATTACAGGAACAAGTTAACTTGGATGCTACGAAAAGATCAGACTTTATCAAGCGGTTACATGTGGAGACAAGAAAGAATATTGAGAAGAAATCAGCACAATATGCAAAGCAAGCAAACAAAGGTAAGAAGAAGGTTACATTCCAGCCAGGAGATCTTGTATGGTTGCATCTATGCAAGGATCGCTTTCCCCAACAGCATAAGAGTAAGTTATCCCCTAGGGTGATGGTCCATTCAAGGTTCTCCAACAGATAAATGATAATGCTTACAAACTTGAGCTACCACCTGAATATTCCAATGTGAGTACCACATTCAATGTCAAAGACTTGCTTCCATTTCCTGGTGAGCCTGAGTCGAGGATGACTCCTTCCCAAGAGGGGGAGTGTAATGAAGACATTCCTAGCATTCACTCATCTCCAAATGAAGCTACACTTGATATAGCTGGTCCAATTACAAGGAGTAGAGCTAAACAATTGGAGAAGGAAATTCATTCTCAGGTGAACGCTAACCTTATGCTTAATAATCAGATTACATTGAATGAACCTATGCTTTTGAGTACTTGTTTTAATGTTCTTAGGAATGATGGAGTGCACGAACAAGCATGGGATGATGATGGATTCTGCCCGCCAAATATATGCATGGAACCTGGACGTGCATGAGAGAGGAAAGGCCATTCAGCTACCATGAATATCAGCCGTTGAAGTGCAAGCAAATAATTTGGGAGTTAGGAATGCATGCAACCAGCAACTGGGTAGCTGTCCACACACGCTCCAGCATGCATGCAGAGAATACCAACTAGCTAGGCACCCTACTAGGCTTGGTTATTAATAAAAGTAGTGCTGCAACTTCCCACTACATGTTCTCAATTATTTTCCACCAAACTGAAACTCCACTAGTGCTATATATCCCTGTAATGGATGACGTGAACAGGAACTCGTGATTGCAATTTCAGAAATACCAACTCTTGGAATTCTTGTTCCAGCGTGAGTCTTGAGAGGCTTGCAAACTTGTTCTTTCGATTCCTGAGGGAGTTGTAGAACGCCGAACTGTGGTTCACCTAGTTTGTGCCTTCACGTCTATACGGCGTGATTGCGTGGGCTGTTCGTCGGTACGTGGAAGGGTGATTGTCTCGGTAGTTCATCGCGTGGACAGCCTCATGGTGCATTGCCTCTTCACCAGGTCGCGCAACGACAATTTATCAAGTTCACAGATCCTACAAGAAGATCAGGCCACAACAACTTGCTACACGTGCTGCATAGACGTGTGCCCATCGAGATGGACAAGAGAAAATAACATTTGGAGATAACTCAAAAGGCAAGGTTAAAGGATTGGGCAAAGTGGCAATATCAAATGATCATTCCATCTCCAATGTGCTCTATGTTGCTTCATTGAGCTTCAACTTGCTATCCATTGGACAATTGTGTGATCTTGGCTTCCAATGCTTGTTTACCAAGAAGGAGGTTGTTGTATCCAAGGTAGATGATAATCAAGTGATATTCAATGGATTTAGATACAATAACTTATATCTAGTGGACTTCACGTCCGAAGATGCAAATTTGAAGACTTGCCTATTCACCAAAACAACACTTGGGTGGCTATGGCATAGAAGACTTGCTCATGTTGGGATGAGCTCACTCAAGAAGCTTATGAAGAATGATTTGGTGAGAGGGTTGAAGGATGTGAAGTTTGAAAAGGACAAGCTTTGTAGTGCATGTCAAGCCAGTAAGCAAGTTGCAAATACTCATCCAACCAAAGCTTTAATGTCAACCACAAGAGTGCTAGAACTCCTACACATGGATTTATTTGGACCAACAACATACAAGAGTTTGGGAGAGAATCTCTATTGTCTTGTGATTGTTGATGACTATTCAAGGTATACATGGGTATTCTTCCTTCATGACAAATCCAAAGTTGCATCTTGCTTCAAGAAGTTTGCCAAGAGAGCTCAAAATGAATTTGAAGTGAAGCTCAAGAAGATAAGAAGTGACAATGGAAAAGAATTTGACAACACAAACATTGAAGGTTATTGTGATGAAGTTGGGATCAAGCATGAAGTCTCCGCAACCTATACTCCTTAACAAAATGGTGTAGTTGAGAGGAAGAACCGGACTTTGATCACTCTTGCAAGGACAATGCTAGATGAGTACAACACCCCTGAAGCTCTATGGGCGGAAGCAATCAACACCGCATGCTATGCATCCAACCGCCTATTCCTTCAAAAGTTCCTTGGCAAGACACCTTATGAGTTGCTCAATGGGAAGAAGTCGGACGTCTCTTTCTTTAGGGTGTTTGGTTGCAAATGCTACATCTACAAGAAGCGACAACACCTAGGGAAGTTCCAAAGACATTATGATATTGGTTTTCTTGTTGGTTACTCATCAAAGTCCAAAGCATATAGAGTATTTAATCATGCCACCGGCTTGGTTGAAGAAACATATGATGTGAAATTTGATGAATCTAATGGCTCCCAAGGAGCACATGAGAATCTTGATGATGTAGGTGATGAACCATTGAGGGAGGCTATGAAGAATATTCCGGTGGGAGACATCAAGCCAAAAGATGATGAAGATGATGTACAAGTCATTGATCAACCTTATTCATCAAGTGTGCCACAAGATGGTGATAAAGATGGGAGAGTAGAAAATGAAGATACTCATATCTCCCATGAGCAAATGGTGGTACAAGCACAAGATGTTGATGCTCCACAACCTCCTCCTCAAGTGGTCAATAGAAGAAATACACCTCTCCTACAAGATCATCCACAAGATCTCATCATAGGAAGTCCATCAAAGGGTGTAATGACTCAATCTCAAAAACTTACTTTATTTATTGCTCATCACTCTTTTGTCTCTTGCTATGAGCCTACCAAGGTAGAAGAAGCTCCTAAAGATCTGGATTGGATTAATGCCATGCATGAAGAGTTGAACAACTTCACTCGCAATGAAGTTTGGACTCTTGAAGAGCGACCAAAAGGTGCAAGAGTCATTGGAACAAAGTGGGTGTTCTGCAACAAGCAAGATGATCAAGGTGTTGTTGTGAGGAACAAGGCAAGACTAGTTGCAAAGGGGTTCTCCCAAGTTGAAGGTTTGGATTTTGGAGAGACCTTTGCACCGGTTGCAAGATTAGAAGCCATCCGTATCCTACTTGCATGTGCATCACATCATGAAATGAAACTATATCAAATGGATGTGAAAAGTGCATTTTTAAATGGCTTTATTAATGAACTAGTCTATGTTGATCAACCTCCTGGGTTTGAAGACCCTAGATATCATAATCATGTTTATAGATTGTCCAAGGCACTATATGGGCTTAAGCAAGCCCCAAGAGCTTGGTATGAGCGCCTTTGGGACTTCCTCATTGAGAAGGGCTTCACCATTGGGAAGGTCGACACCATACTATTCACCAAGAAGCTTGATGGGCATATCTTCATTTGACAAGTATATGTTGATGATATCATCTTTGGATCATCAAATGAAGACTCATGCAAAGAATTTGGTGAATTGATGTCGAAGGAGTTCGAGATGTCAATGATTGGTGAGCTTACATTCTTTCTTGGTTTTCAAGTCAAGCAAATGAAAGAAGGCATCTTCATCTCTCAAGAGAAATACACAAAAGATCTTCTCAAGAGATTCAAGATGGATGAATGTAAGCCAAACAAGACACCAATGCCTACCAATGGACATCTCGACCTAGATGAGGGAGGTAACCCGGTTGATCAAACTCTCTACCATTCTATGATTGGTAGCTTGTTATATTTAACCGCATCTAGGCCCGACATCATGTTTAGTGTATGTATGTGTGCTAGATTTCAAGCTAATCCAAAGGAAACACATTTAATTGCCATAAAAAGAATCCTTAGGTATCTTAAGCACACACCAAGCATTGGCCTTTGGTATCCCAAAGGAGCTATATTTGAATTAATTGGCTATTCCGATTCGGATTACGCTGGATGCAAAGTTGATAGAAAAAGCACATCCGGAGGGTGCCATTTGCTTGGTAGATCACTTGTGTCTTGGTCCTCCAAGAAACAAAATAGTGTGGCTTTGTCCACCGTCGAAGCAGAATACATTGCCGCGGGTGCTTGTTGTGCACAAATATTATATATGAAACAAACTTTGCTAGACTATGGTGTAGTTCTAGAAAAGGTACATCTTTTGTGTGACAATGAAAGTGCGGTAAAACTTGCAAATAATCTGGTTCAACACTCTTGCACCAAGCACATAGATATCCACCATCACTTTCTAAGAGATCATGTTGCTAAAAATGATATATCACTAGAAGGTGTAAGAACCAAAGATCAATTAGCGGATATCTTCACTAAACCGCTAGATGAGGCTACATTTTGTAGATTGCGGAATGAGCTCAATGTACTTGATTTTAGTAACTTCACTAAAAATTGAGCTTGTGTTGTCCCTTGCATTCATTGTAATATACAACATGTTTAATTTTTGGTAATGCATATAGGGCTTGTCTAACATGGTTAAGATAACCGCCGAAAAGCATGTGAAGAAGCTTAACCTTGGATCAAACTTGACAAGCAACTAGATTTACTTACAAAGTACTGCATATGCATGGATGTTGTTTTATCGTTTTGTTCCATTTGCCCTCTTATTGCCTATTTTCTTAAAAAGAATTATAGCCTAAGGCAGAATATTTTGAAAAATATGAGGGTTTGAGAGAGGTCACTCACATCAGTCCCAATTGGTGTTTATTTGGATCTTATTCATGTTGGGACTTGATTGGGAATAGGCAGCGTGGAGGAACATTGAAGATTTGCTGGAAAAGAGTGATCAGATGCTGCACCAGACTCTGCAGTCCAGCGTCCGGTCAGTTCACAGGAGGTGAACAGAAGCTGAAGGAGTGATCGGACTCTGCATTTGAGCGTCCGGTCAGGAAGGGTTCCAGCGTCCGGTCAATCTACATGGAGTTCAAGGCAACTGATCGGACCCTGCCTGCATCCAGTCATGGACCACCGAACACGTCCGGTCGCGATTCTAGAGGAATTGGACCTCTCTGGAATCGACCGGACGCTGGGTGGTAGCGTCCGGTCGCTACCACCGGAGCGTCCGATCAGTAGATCTCGTGCGGCTTTAGGACTCTTTATCCGTTTCCTTTCTTGTCGCATCGGGGGATCTATTTAATCACGCGTGCCAAACTTGCTGACCTATTCCGCCGCTGCCAAGCCCTAATCGCCGACGAGCTCCATCGCCCACCGCGTCCGCAAGCCTCCCATGCGCCTCTCGTGCCCTTGCCGCCGTTCAGCTCCACGCACCGCCTGCACTGCACTACCCGTGCCAAGCACCTTGCCACGCCGTCTCCAGTCGCCCGTGCGCGCTGCCACGTCATCAGCGCCTCCCTATGTCGCGCAAGCCCTAGCGCCGCTTCGTTGCCGAGCATCGAGCGCCACCGAGTCACCGTGCAGAGCACCATGGCCATCCACTTCTCGCGCGCCTGCCGTGCTTCCTCGCCGTAGTGTCTCCTTCACGGCAGTGCAGTCCACGTCCAGCATTGGTAAGGCCCTGTTTGTGCCCTAGCAATCCAAATTTCCATCTTGCCGTGACTTAGCAATTTGTCACAGCATTGACTTCAATTGCATCTAGGGCTATCAGTTCACCGCTCATCATGAACCCTAACCCTAGCCGGTTTCGAAGGTTCCCCACGTGACGTCTCTTCTTTTCTCAGATCATCGGTTTGTCAGGTAGCAAGCCAGTTGCTTCAATTTTGCATCTAAATTGCTTGCTCTCATAGGGTTTTGTATCTTTTAGATATATCGTATTTACTCATATATCCATCTATTCCATCGTGCAGCGAGTCGGCATTATTGAGGTGTCAGTGGCAGTTGACAGTCAACTCAGAGCCAAGCTCGCGAGTATGGATCGAGGCCAAGCCTCGAGAGTGTCAGTGGACAGTTGGTCTTGTCAGTGGTAGTTTTTCTCTTGTCAGATCAGATGGCTCACACCAAGAACGTTGGTGGTGGTCCTAGAGATGACGATTGGCGGCCTCCGCCTTGCTTGCCCGTAGGAACCAAAGGCAAGGTGACGAAGCAGGTTACATCTAAGAAGCGCAAGTACCCCGACGCAGAGACAGCGAGAGCAGCAGCAGTCGCTGAGGCCACAGAGTGTGCCGAGAGAGGAGGTGCTCACAGTGGTGTTGTCATTGTAGATCAGCAGCTTACACTAGCATAGAGGGCAGCAGTTGAGGAGGCTGAGCGTCTTCATGGTGGTCCACCTAGGACTATGATGATGGCAGGACATCATCTGGCTATTGAGGAGCCTCAGCCTCAGGGGGAGTCCCAGTAGGAGCCACAGCAGCAGCCCCCACCAGTAGAGCCTCAGCTAGCTCAGGAGACTCAGGAGGGCCAGTAGGCCGAGGAGACCGAGCAGGCACCCTAGCTACGCCGCTCTAGTCGTACCAGTGTTACAGTTCCACCGAGGCCAGCTACACAGCGTAGGGGTTCACGCCCACCGCCTAGACCATAGGGTCCGCCTCTAGTGGTACATCTTGACTTGAGGGCCGCCATGGCCAAGTAGGTTCGGCAGCTAAGGTTTGTAGAGTTTGAGGTGTGGTTTCCTCCGAGGAGGGATGAGAGAGCAGCAGAGGGTTTCTATACACCGCTCTAGGAAGACTTCTACAATGCATATCTGAACAGTGGGGCAGTCTTCCGATCTTAGAGAGTCTATAGTATTGAGGCTATTGTGGCAGCAGCCGGAGAGCATATCCGCCCCTACTTATCATATTTGTCAGGGCTGACGGATCTGATTGGTTGGACAGGATTGTATGTACTATCTTGGGTTTGGCAGTTCTATGCTTCGCTCTACGTTGACCCGCATCATAACTTCATACATTTTGCATTTAGAGGCAGAGACTATAGGGTGATGAGTTTCAGGGCCAGGGAGATACTGAGGCTACATGAGCAGCCTGTCAGGTTACATGAGGTGTGTTATGGACAGCAAGAGCCTCCTAGGCGTCCTCATGGAGGTATGGTGCCCCCTACAGATCTTGTGCGCCATTGCTTTAAGGAGCCCTTTGGTGAGAGGTTGAGGAGGAACCCCAGTGACCTTACTCCTACAGCTCATGTGCTAGAGGCTATCATCAGAAGGACACTTCTTCCTAGGTTGGGATACAGAGAGGGCTTGACTCACCTCCAGCTTTGGCTCCTCAATGCCCTAATGCAGCAGACCGTGTTCGACATTTGGGACCCCCTTCTATCAGAGATGGAGGATACTATAGCTGAGGGCTTCAAGGGTCGTAGGCAGCTTCCATATGCACATTGGATCACATTCCTGATGCTCAAGTCTATGCAGGTTAGGACCCTAGAGATGGTTGCCAAGTACAGAGGTGCCACCACAGAGTTTCTAGCTTATAACATGGCACAGAGGATCAGGCACAGCACACCATAGGCACCCACTCAGCCTAGCCGTCGTCTAGATGTTCTAGAGTCAGCAGCTCAGCAGGACGAGATTATCAGAGGCATAGCCGCTGCTGAGGAGGAGCAGCTTGAGGCACAGCAGGAGGTGATAGAGTCTAGTGACAGTTCAGATGACGACTATCTACCGATTCCTCATATGCCTCCACATAGACATGATGCAGAGGCCGGCAGTTCCAGCTCAGCTCCACCTGCACCATAGATGGACCCCACCTTGATTGCCATTCTTGAGCGAATACAGTAGGATTAGGCATGATAGGCTCAGGAGACTGCTGCCAACTTTGCACAGTTTCAGGCTTGTTAGGATGAGTTCCAGTGACATCAGTAGCTCCTTCAGCAGCAGCAGCAGATGCATCAGCAGCAGTTACTCATGCATCAACAGCTTATGGGATTTATGCAGCATGTAGTAACAGCACTTGGGGCCCCACAGCCATAGTTTTCGCCCTAGCTTGCTCAGCCTACCACCACTACGACGACTCCAGCCGTACAACCCAGTGGGCTTCAGAGTCAAGGATAGCCTCCAGCTCTGTTTGCTTCTCCCATAGTTCAGGTGTCCTAGTGGTTGTCCTCACTAGTGGTAGCCCTGCAGTTCACACCATATCATATGGGCTTCTCACCGGATTAGTCTTCCTCGCTATTTGTGCCTGACACGTCAGTCTCCAGGAGTCTTGGAGCATCTTTCAGCGAGTTGATAGGCATGCCTACACCGCCTCATATGCATACCGCCAGTCCTTCTACAGCAGCCCCTATCGCCGTGACTACTCAGAGGCTCCCTTCCTCTATCGCCTCTTTAGATCCTATGATAGACGTACCAGCAGCTTCACAGGTAGCACCTACCCCAGCTCAGACCCAGACCGCTTTAGAGATGCTTCCAGCCATAGAGGGTCAGTCAGTATAGAGCTCAGGATCAGATGATGATGGCGCCCAGTTTCATCTTGCTCCACGTACTTCAGCGTCTGGCTCGTCCGCTGTAGCCCCACCGACCGACCCTTAGGTTTTGGTGTTTGACGCCAAAGGGGGAGAGGGGTTCAAGTATGTAGACTCAGGGGGAGCGACATTTAGGGGGAGCTAGTTATCTATTATTAGCTTATTATCTATTACATTTGGAGTCTTATTTGTGTGATACACTATTATGTTTATGCATTCGTGTGTTTACCTTCATGCATACAATTATATCTATGTGGTAGTGATATCTACGTGATTGTGATATATGACATGTGTGCCCTCTACTTTGAATTCCTTTATATGTCATATCACTTGTGTTATGCTCATTTGCTTTTGCTTCCGCGTTTATACTCCGATGCAAATGAGCTTTATTACTTGTACTCTTGCTTAATTCATATCCTTTGAGTACATCGTGTTGGCTTGGGTCATATAAGCTTGCCTATCTACTTTGTTCTTATTGACAAAAGCTTATATGAACCAAGCCCATCAAAAACCTCACTCTTTCACATACTCGAGGTGGTATTGTCATCAATCACCAAAAAGGGGGAGATTGAAAGCATCTGGGCCCCTAGTTGGATTTCGGTGATTAATGACAATACAAGATTACTATGACTAATGTGTGTTTTGCAGAGGCAATTAAGTTAGGTCATGATAATGGAGATCGATTGGGCAATCGAGGTGGTCATGCCCCTACGATGGGAATCGTTTCGGTTTTCAAAGGATGGATGACAAGGTTAAGGATGACTAGTTCTAAGTGTCGATTGGAGTTGGAGAGACACTTAGAGTAATTTAGGACTTCGTTTTTCCTTTGGCCATACTATTAAGGGGGATATGGACGGGTAGCTTGACCTAGATGAGTCTAGTGAGTTAGGTGTGGTGCACACTTGTTAAAACTAGCACTAGGTAGCTCCTACGAATGCCTAAGATCCTTTGGAGCAAACTTTATTCACATATGATTAAGAGTTGGAAGTGAATGGAGGGTCAAATGCTGACCGGACGCTAGCTCCGGTGCGACCAGACACTAGCCGCAGGGCCCGGTCAGTTCATTTGATCAAGCAGATTGCGTTCGGTGCGACCGGACGCTGAAGTGGTTAAGTGATCGGACGCTGAGAGGCAGCATCCGGTCGACTCCAGTAAGGTTCCAGAGAAGGATATTTGCGACCACGCGTCCGGTCAGTACTGACCGGATCCTAGGGGTTCAGCGTCCGGTCGAGTACAGTAAGGTTTCAGTGAGGGTTTAATGCGACCGGACGCGTCCGGTTAGTGGTGATCGGACCCTGCCAGCGTCCAGTCAACACTTTATCACTGGTTTGCGGGTTGAACTGACCGGAGCGTCCGGTCAACATGACCAGAGCGTCCGGTCACCCTGCAGAAGCTCATAACGGTTCATTTTTCAGGCTACCTTATAAATAGAAGCTCCACTCGTGTGTGGAGTCACTTTTGCTCATTCCAACAGCTGAGAAACACGTTTGTGAGTGCTAAGAAGAGCAAGGTCCTAGTGAGGTGATTGAGATTTGAGAATCCAAGAGAGTAGCCTCATTAGTGAATCAAGAGTAGCAAAGTGTGCATCCATCTTCTCATTAGGCTTCGCGTGGTCAAGTGAGAGTTCGTGCTTGTTACTCTTGGTGATCGCCATCACCTAGATGGCTTGGTGGTGATTGGGAGCTTGGTGATCACCCGGTAGAGCTTGTGGGTGACCCAACTCAAGTTGTGAGCGGTTTTGGGTGATTTGCCGTGATGAAGTATTGAAGAATCAACCCATAGAGAGCACTTGATCCTTGCGCGGATCAAGGGGGAGCTACACCCTTGCGCGGGTGCTCCAACGAGGACTAGTGGGGAGTGGCGACTCTCCGATACCTCAGCAAAACATCGCCGCGTTCCTCTCTCTCTATTTACTTTGAGCACTTACTTTGAGCATTTACATTAAGCAATTCAATACTTGTTCTTACATTCATAGAATTGCCATGCTAGAGTAAGTTTGGAACATAGGTTGCAAGTCCTTTGTGCGTTAGATTGATAGAAATACTTTTCTAGGCACAAGGGGTTAATTGGGCTATCCGTAGGATGTAATTATTGCAAGAAAATTTAGAATTAGCCCAATTCACCCCCCTCTTGGGCATCTTGATCCTTTCACACTTGTTGAGTACGACACGTACTTACGCTTGTTTATTTTTATTATTTGCATAAAAATCCTAGATGGGTAACAAATGTCTATGGTAATGATGACTTTCCTAAGGATTAATAGACTTGTGGTCAACCAGTTGACGTCCCTGTGATATGGAGCTTCCACGAGAGATTTTTCTTTATACTTCCGCTATATTTATGTGAAGACTCTATCTTATTATACGTGATGTAATAAACACTTGTGATGGTACTATCTATAACTTGTTGGCTTATGTGTGTGACTGATCTCTAGGCACATATAAGATTTTGCATCCCATTTTATCCTTAAAATCAGGTGTGATAGATTGGTATCAGAGCCGTGTTGATTGTAGGACACAAGCCTAGTTAGCAATGGTCGTTCTAGCCTCTTTTGCTTCACTCATTTCATGCTTCCCATCTCACTCTTGTTATTTGCTAAATTTTATGCTTCTTTTGCTCACTCTATTATGAAAATTATTGCTTCTAATTTGACTAAATCTAATTCTGTAGATGCCTCATGCCAATAAGACCGCTTGCATCAGCACCAGAGGCTACTACCCGCCTCATGGCTTGTATGAGTCCATGGAGCCATGTGAGGAGGAGGAACCCCAGGAGCAAGAAGTTGACTCGTTAGCACCTGCGCCTATGCCTGAGCCATTCCAAGAAGAGCCCGAAGAAGAAGAACCCAAAGAAGTGGAGGTCGTTGTATTGTCTGATGATGAGGAGGAGGACGCCGTTCAAGAGGATCAGCCTACCCCTGCCATGGGATGGACTACAAAGATCTAGTACAAGCTAGGGTGTGAATCCTCCGTTTCACACTACCGACTTATTGGGATTCTTTAGACCTACTATGCTGATTGGGACACAGCTATGGAGTATGTCTGTGAAGAACATACGCATCCTCTGGAGGAAGCATATTAGCTGGACGCAAGCTATTTGCATCATGCTCGTCGTGCCGCCATGGAAGATGGCATAGAAGATGCAGCCGCTGAAGCCTACATGGGTCTCTGTGGCCGCCGTTTTGAGGATATGAAGGAGTACCAATATCGATTCCTCCCTTGCCAACACCCTGAATTGGAGTGGGCAATGATGGACCCTCAGGGCATGGATCCAACTACTCAAGTGATGGTACACTTTGGCTGTGAGTTAGTAGGGAAGATTCGGCTACTGGAAGATCAGTTGAAGGCACAGCAGGAGACTCTTAAGAGGTACCAACGAGTGATAGATGACCAAAGAGAGTGCCTCAGCCTACCAAGGATTTATGAGAAGCTTCCCCATAAACCTCGCCCATAGGTGTTGGAGTTCCTTTCTATGTAATAAGATGTTAGTAACACTGGTCAAGTTGAGTCAAGTCGAGTCTAGTAGTATGGTGTGAACTTTGGTGTGCCTAGTTGATTTATTATTATGTTTATGTGTGAGATAGATTTTTGTAATGAGTGTTGGAACTTTGTGGACATGTCCACATGTTCCATAGTTAAGAATATTAAAGTTTGAGTCAATAAATAAATAGTTGGATTTGATACATCTTGTTCTCTCGGGTCTGTTTTTCATAGCAGTCTGCCCTTATCTCAATGCCAATCTAAATCTACTCAACCAAAAACTATGAAATTTTTATGAGAATAACTAGACTTAAGTATGTTTCTAATGCCTCTAGAATCATCCCTATATCTGATATGGTTTGAGAGATATAGCTGTTTCAAGTTGGAGTTTCTACGCAGTCTAGAATCTGGAGTATGGAATCTGGGCATGTGGTCTGAATAAAAGTTGTAGATAATTTCTTAAGCTTTCCAACCATGTAAAGCATACCCACGAACTCAGACATGGGAGGGGGTGGCATCAGCATCCTTTGGAGCCCCCGTGCGCACGCGTCCACAGGGGTAGCGAAGCCATAGGGGAACCGGTTGCATGGCGGTCACGGTGGGGACAACGGAGTCCCTCTGGAGAGCTGGCAGAAGGTGTTAAATAGTGAGTAAAGAATAACATCTATGTTACTCACCGTGGTGTTTGAGCCCAGCATGGGCTCAAAGCAGAGCGCGAGTGTCTCGACATTGAGGTCATCGAGCGACCCAGGGCTGGTGGAGGGCGCTCCTCCTCTAGTGGACGCCGGGATGAGTGCCTCCTCATGGAGGTGGAATACGCTGAGTTGGTCGACGATGAAGTCTAGACTCCCAAAGAGGAAGGTCTGGAGTGGCACGAAGATGGGAGGAGCCCACATCCCAGCAAGTGGGAGCGTGGGAAACTACAACGAGCCGAAGTGAATCGTATCGGTCGAGCCCGCCATGCCGAAGATGGTGGAAAGGTGGGCCATCCGATGACCAAAAGCATGAACACATGGCGTCTCTCTCCACGGACGGCGCCAATTGTCGGTGTGAAATGTGGCCAACAAGTAAATATTTGTAGCTTTGCCATGTGTTGTGATTAGATGTGGCCTAGCACGCGATGACATATGATTTATACTAGTTCAGGCAACGTGTCCTACATCCAGTTTCAGTCGATTGGTGACTTTATTTCTGAGCCCTGGTGCTCGAAGTTTGCCGTGGGGTTACAAATGAGTAAGGAATGAGAAGGAGGTGTTAGAGGCCCAGTCAGACTCTGAACCAAGTGGAAGAGAGTGACGGATGCTCAAACATGCGCTAAGTATTGGAGCGTATGCTCTGTGTGTTCGAGCTCATCAGCTGTTGAGAGCAGTAGACTGTGTAGCTATCAAGCTCTCTAGCTGTTAGGAAAGAGCGCATCCCCTTTTATAGATGAAGGGGATGGCCTTACAAGTCAAAGACAGAAAGGGAGAGAGTGTGTACATGTGCTATCTAGTCTTGTTGCCCACGCCGTCAGGTACGGCATGCCATCGCCGCCTTACTGCTCATGACCTGCTATACCTAGTAGGCTACACAGTGTTCGCCACCTTACTGTTCATGACCTAGCAGGCTACACAGTGTTCACCCACCTTACTGTTCTTGACCTGACAGGCTACACAGTGTTCGCCTAGGATGGCAAACAACGGCGCCCACAATACTGTTTGTGCTCTACCGCGTCTAGCAGGCTGTATAGTGTTCGTCTAACATGGCCTGACGGCACCGTCCTGCAGGTGCGCAGGGCATGGCAGGGGACAGTCCTCGGTATTACGGTTGACTTGAGCGCCTTACGTTATCTGCTTCGCCTGCTCCCTGGGCCCACACCGAGCAGACGTCCTGGTCGGTCGTTCCTAGTCGGCCCCGACCATGTCCATTGGGAAAGAGAGGCGATCAAAGGTCTAGCATATTCTCGGTCAGAGGAACGGGGTCAGAGTCGGACTATGGTCCCACCTCGACTAGGCCTTCCGGTCGAGGCTCCAACCAGGTCTCCTAGTCGGAGGTGCCGGTCGGGGACCAGATCGTGGTCTTGGCCTATCATTGTGTATCTAGGTTGGCCCAGACACGCGTTGTCGCTGCGCCGCCTGCTGGGCCAAGTATTGTAGGGAAGCGGGTCCATTGGAGACCCCGGATTTATGAACCCGACATTCTCCCTTTTAGTAATTCTAGGGGCCTCTTTTCACAGTTTAGGACACGCAAAAAGACGTTACTGCCCCTCTCTCTAATTGAACTAAGTTTGGACCCTCCTCTCCCTATCTCCTATCGTGACTCATAGAGTCAGAGCCATGACTCACTTGGAGCGCCGCCGCCGGACCTCCTTCCATCGGTCGCCCACCGCCGTTAGGGTCCTGCCGCGCCGGCGAACTCCTGACGCCTCCTCCACCTCGTCCTCCCCTCCCGTGGTTGTCGTCTCATAGGACCCTCGCCTAGCCAACCCGTCCACCTCGGCAGGCAAGCGGTAGGGTTCAGGGGGCCCTACGTCGACCAATAGCAAGCCCCCCCTTCGCTCTCCATTGGCCGGTGGGTGAAGGGGCCGCGACGGCGGAGCTCCACCACCTCCATGGCTTCTCCAGGGTAAGACCCCAAATCACAAACCTCTGTACTACATGTCTCGGGTTCCTGGTGATATGGGGCACAATCTAAGTTGTGTCTCTTTTATTTTTTTTGGTACCCGGTAGAATTGATCCGGATCCAGATGGAGCATTTAGGTTGTGTGTTCAGTTTTCTCCGTTCGCAGCTAAGTTGAATGATGGCTGCTCTGTTGATGTGCCATGGAAATGTGATGAATGGGTTGTGGATTGTTAATGTTATACTCTAGAGATGCTGCGAAGAGATTCGGAAGCTAGGGTGAACTAGGGAAGTGGGCAGCAGCCTATGATACATGAATTTGACATGAGTGGTGGTGGAGAAAGAAAGTCATGTCACTTGCATTTGTTGAAAAGATGGATGATAAGAAGTTGTTCTTGTTTGTTGATGTTGAGGACAAACCCATAGAAATGTTTTCCAACTCAGCTGTTATAGAGGTAGGATTGAGTAATGTGGGCCATGATAATGCCACAGAACCTGGAGAATCAAGCAATCTAGCTGTTGTTTCTCATGAAATCGATTCGGACAGTCTGGAGATAACTCCTCTTGCAGAAACTAGATTGGTATTGCACTTCCTGTGATGGATGAGGATACAATGTATGAGTTTGTTTGGCTTAGAGCAGAGGATGAGAGAGCTGAACAAGCTAGGATGGCGGCTGAAAAGGAGAATGAAACTACTTGATGATGTCGACCTATAAGATGCAGAGTTGTTGGTTGATGATCATATACTTGGTGAGGGTTCTGTTTTGTATGACAAAGAAAACCCTCCAATGAAAGTTGGAACCATATATGCTAGTATGAATAAGTTCAGGGCTGCAATGCGACAGCATGCTATAAAGGAACAATTTCAACTTGCGATAGAAAAATCTTGTTAAGATTTGTTCAGAGAGCACTGCAAAGCTGAGGGTTGTCCATGGTCTATTGTAGCAAGGTCGATGCCAGATCAGCACCAAGTTAGGGTACTAATACTTTTCATATGCAGCATGCTAACTTAATGAATTATGCACTCCTGTAAGTCATGCATGTATGTTATGATACTAACATTTTTGTTTCAATTTGACATGTTACATTGAATAAAGAAAAGCATTTTTGTCCATCTACCGCGAGACTAAAAACCAAGATGGCAACATACCATTGGGTAGCAGAGAAGGCAATCCCTCTTCTAAAGAAGGATCCAAACATGGGTGCAAGGAAACTACAAAAGGAGTTAGAGGATAAGTATTGAGTCAAAATTGGGTATGCACTGTTCATCTTGGTAGGCAGGTTGCAACAGAACACATTTTTGGCACATGGGAAGAAAGTTTTAGATATTTGTTCAACTTCAAGGTAGAGATTGAGCTTAGAATGCCAGAAAGTGTTGTAGAGATAGAGGTCGTGAATAAGGAGGAATGTGTATTTTTCCATAGATTCTTTTGGTGTTTGAAGCCAAGCATTGATGGCTTCCTAAATGGTTATCGGCCATTTCTAAGTATTGTCTCTACAGCTCTCAATGGTAGATGGAATGGCCATCTACCTTCAGCTATAGCACTAGACGGGCACAACTAGATGTTTCCAGTAGCATTTGGATTTTTTTGATGGTGAGACTACTGATAACTGGACTTGGTTTATGCAGCAGCTGCAAAAGGAAATTGGGAATCCACCTCACCTAGCTATAAATTCATATGCTTGCAAGGGCCTAGAGAATGCAGTGAAGAAGGTATATGTAACACCCTAGGTGTTAAGCTTGCATCTTGCACTTGCATTGCATGAGTATAAGCATCATTTTTTTTTCATTCATGAGCATGAGCATATGAAATTGCATTTTAATTACTCTATGTTTATCCCATGAAATGCTTAATTTATCCATGTTCTGCTTTATGATCATGCTTGGTAATGCAAGTGAATGTTGTTTGATCACATAAACAACTTAGAACAGCTCAGGATAAAAAATCAAGTAGAGTTTATATTCATGTTTTTGCTGAAATCTGCTGCTATGTGTTGATCTGCTTGAAAATGCCTTTTTCATGATGCTTGTTTGACTCTAGTTGATCAGTGTTTTAGAGTTTTTGCATGGAGTTGGAGCTTTAATAAAAGTTGTAGTTCAGATTGAGTAGAGAAAACTTTGTTTAAGGACCCAGACCTAGTTCAGCCTGTAGAATAGTAAAAAATTGGCTTCCAGATAGAACCTGCTGCTGTTTTTCTTCCTTCAGATTTTGGCTAAGTCTGTGTTTGGCAGATTCTTGGTTGAATGTTTGGGCTGCTGTGGTTTCATGCTTTGAGTAACAACTATTTTTAAGTCCTTAATGATAGTTGTAGTACTCCTCAAGGAACTATCAGGCAAAGTAAACCCAACAATGTTTGATCTCGTTTTGACTTATAAAATAGAGTTCAAAAACAGCAAATGATTCTGAATTTGGGACAACTGAAATTGCTTCACTTCAGTTTCAGTTTGTAAGTATCCTACTTTGGAGCTCTCTATCTTCCAATATGATCCGAGTTAGACCCTGAACCTTTAATCAAAGTTGTAGTCCTCATGTAGCTATACAATACTGTGAAATTGGTTTACATTTTGGACAATTGGATCGGGAGATAGAGATGGGAGAAGATCCTTGTTTCAGTCGATTTTCAGGTACTTTTGAAAATGCACAGGCGTGGTGCAGTGGCCGACAGGTCCAGGCTGCTCGCGCCGCGTGGAGGCCGTACACCGGCATTGGCCCTCGACGCCTCGGGTCTGGAGTGGAGGAGCCGAACCGCGCTGCGCCTCGCCTTCTCCCACTCGCTCGCTCCCTCTCTGCCTTCTCTGCCGAAGGCGTCAAGCTACCGCCGTCGACCGCACGCCCTTGCAGCCGCGAAATCCACCGCTGCTGCCGCGCCTCGCTCCAATCCACCGCACCAGCAGCACCACCATGGCCCCCTCTTCCTATCCCACCTAGCCTCGCAAGGTAAGGGCCCTCGGGCCGAGCGTCCGAGCGGCGGTCGCCATTGCCGCCCAAGAGCGAGCGCGCACGCGGCCGTACTTTCCTGAGCCCTCACCGCCCTTCCTCTCTGTTGTTCCGTGTTCGCATCGAGCTGTAGATGCTCCCGCGTGGGCCATTAGGGCCGAACTGCCGCGAGTCCGCCGGAGCCGGCGAGCCTGCCGCCGCCGGCGCGGAAGTCGAAAATCGTTCGCTAACCTATCCTGATAGATGCGTCTCGGAGAGAAGAGTCTAATGGTGCTAGTCGCGTCGCCGGAAAGTTCGCCGCCGGCGAGCTACGGCCGGTCAAAGCGCCGCCCCTGTTTCTGTGCCTGTGACAGGTGGGGCCGAGTTGACCTCGGGTCCCAGCAGTCAGAGCCTCTGGGTGCAATGCACCGTGTGCACTTAGCAGCAGCTAGGGTTTAGTTGTTTTTCGTTTTAATCTTTTTCAGATTATGTTATGATCTTGTAAAATTCATATCTTGAGCTAGGAGAGTCCGATTTGAGTGAAACCAATTTTGCTGGTTTCATCTTGGAGTGTTCTATCTGATAAAAATATAAAACTTGCTGTGTGCTACAGTTTTGTATGCCGTTTGAATTATACTTGTTTAATGCTATGAAATCTTGTTCAATACATAACTTGAGTTAGAAGTATCCAAAAATTATGGTTCCAGTTTTGTTAGTTTTTTTTACATGCTCTAGTTAAAAAAAATAGTGAACATGATGTTTACATGCTGTTACTATGCTGTTTTGATTTAACTTGGTATAATACTTGTTTCCATGTAAAAATGAGTATGACTAATATATGTATCTTCTGTGTATGAAATAATTTCCATAACTTCCTGGTGATATGTTGGTTGTAAGAAAAATATTAAATATGTTGTTTGACACTTTTTACTATGATAAACTTATTTAAGTTGTTAGAAGCCTATTTTGCTTGTTATTTTTGTAGAGATTGCTATACTTGTTAAAAAGGCATGAAATTTGGAAAGTAGACTCTTGGAAGCATGTATAGGCTGCTGTAATTTTCTCAGATTTTACTGTGCACCAGAAGTAGCTGTTCTTTAGTTCACCTTGCTATGCTTAATAAATCAATAAAGGTTTTTAATAAATTGTTTGAGCCTAACCATTAACTTTTCTTGCATGTTTGAGATATATATAAACTGTTGGTATGGTTGGTTATGCTCAGTTGCGAGTGTTTGTATGCAGCAATATATTTATTGCTCTATAATTCAATTGGATGGCTTATACTTGTTTGTTACTTGTTTGGCTTGATGTTTAGTAGTGGTAGTAGCTTAAGCTGATTAAGGTAAGCTATTAGTTGCAGGTTTTAGGCCTCTTACTGCTGATGAACAATTTTATCTTAGGTTTCTTGAGTGTGGTGAGTGTTTGTTTCTTGTACTAGAGAAGAGATATGCACCTACTCAGTAAATAAAGTTAATCTTGTTATCACCTTGCCATCTTGTTGTTAATATATATATATATATATATATATATATCATCCCTTGTGCATTCTCTATATTTATTTATGTACTCATACATATAGGATCGGTGGAGGGAGTGACACTGCTGGAGTTCGAACTCGAAGAAGAGGAGACCCCGCAAGAGATTCTGCAGTAGGAGGTTCCTGAAGGAGAAGGACAGGTCCAGGAGGAGCTGTCCGAGTGCCCTGACCACAAACCCTCTGCCTACCTGAAAGGCAAGCCTCGGAGCATTCTAAGTCTTCCATGTTTTATAAATACCAATATGAGTTCTTTATGTTTGATGCATTAGGTTGTAGGAGTTGTTTGAAAACACTTGATGCATATAATATTCTTGTCCAAAAATACATCATGTACCCTATGTAGGTCCAGGATCGAATATATGCTTAGCCATACTTAGTTCAGTAGAAGTCGGGCGATTTCCTATCACCTGCGAGCTTTATGTGGGTACTTGGTCACGGTTGGCTATATTTGCTATCGTGAAAATAACCATGTGATGTTTATGTAAATGGAGGCCAGACGGAGTCTATGTTGTAGGCTGACTCATGCGATTTCGTCTGAGCCGATTAAGAACCACATCGTTGTTGGTCCTCGATCATTTTGAACACAGCCTCTCATTTAGCTGGTCGGATAACTCGTTCTGACCACGAAGCTGAGTAGCTCAACTCAGGCTGGGAAGTCGAGCTATTGGGGCGCACACTAGAGGAAGTAAGGATGTGCGGAGACACGGATATGACCAACGGCAGGCTGGGCCTGATCGTCCTGGCAACCGATTGGTCCCTGAGTGTGCGACGCTGTATGAACCTGCGAAATGAGACCTGAGTTGTACCAAAGGTGACCCAACGCGACCCCGACGGAGGAAGTGTGGGTTTGTGTTAGGATTTCGCACAGCTGGCTACAATCGATTCGAGTCGCCGTCTCTCCCGGACAGTGAGAAACTTGACTGAGCTTCCTTCTATCGTAGTAAGTTAATGAAAGTGAAATGGTTATGATGATGATATAATAAATGGCTATGGTTACTAATGTGATGCTATATAATTATATACAACATGTTTGGCAGAGGTTAGTTGCTAATCTAGAGTTAAATAGCTACAATTAACTTGATGTCTGAATTATAAAATGTGTAGCTCAACTAGTGGCTTTTTATGCAAAATGATGTCAAGCTAAACACACTTATAAAGCATTGCATACTCCTTGGTGTCACTTTATTTTTGGTTTATGATAGGTAAGTCTAGCTGATTATATTCCAGTACTCAGGCTTTATTCCCACCTGTTGCAAATGGCGTGGTATATCATGGCTATTGCAAGAATTGTTTCTCTTCCGCCGTGGACGAGGAATGAGGCCGTCGGGCAAGGCCCTTTTCTAGTAGCTTCTCTATGTGCTTTTGTTAGAAACGATCATGAAACTGGCATGTACCTGAACTGTGTGTGTGATGGTTTCAAAACTATGTTGCTTCCGCTACTAAATTCGAACTTGGTGTTGTAATAACTATCTTTGCACTCCGATGTATGTTGAATTACTTGTGAACTTTATGTAACATATGACATGTGGATGTTGAATCATGTACGATCTTGGTTTGTATGTGGCTAAAATTCGAGATCCTTCATGATACTCGACGGACTACCAGGTTTATATGGGCTCAAGTATTAAAGTGCGACTGTCTCAGCAGCTGCCATTGTACTTGTGCTCTTATAAATTGGACGGTTCTGTTACAGTATACCCTTAGGCATAGCATAGAGAATGTTTTTTTCCATCTGATGAAGAATTTTAGCAAGAGGTTTCAATGGCCTACATTTGGGATAATGTATCCCGCAGCTATGACTTTCCAACCAGAATACCTTGAATACTTGATGAAGAAGATGTATGAAGTAAATAAGAAGGTTGAACCATGGTTGAAAGACAATCACAAGTTGAAGTGGATGAGGAGCAAATTCTTAGAGGCAATAAAGTGTGATCATATCACCAATAATGTAGCAGAGGTTTAGAACAATTGGGTGAAAAGACATTAAGGACCTACCCATAGCTGATCTTGCTGACACTCTGAGGTCCAAATTCATGGAACTTTATGCAAGAAGGAGAAGAATAGGTGAGAAATTTGAGGGACATGTAATGCTGTCAATTGTTGTACACCAACTATATGCAATGAGTCAGCAGTTGGACCACTTGAACATAAAAGAAGGTGGAAGGGATGAAGTAGAGGTGACAAAGGTCACTGCTTCACACAAGATCATAAGGCATGTGGTTAAGATTAAAAACCTTGTATGCACCTACAGGGAGTGGCATGTCTTAGGTAAACCATGTCCACATGCTTTGGCACTCACCACCAAATATAGAAATCCTAAGATGGAAGAGTTCCTAGATCTATATTATTTAGTGTACCATTTTAGACTAGCCTATGGTGGTGTGATCAAACCACTACCTGATAAGTCTCAATGGATACGTGTGGATCCTAGATTCAAAGTGTTGCCACCACTCAGTAAGAGAGAGGTTGGAAGACAAAGGAAACTCAGAAAACCTAGCTGCATTGAGAACAAAGGAAGCAAGCCTAGGGGCAAAGGCATGTGGCAGGTGAGGTGTCAAAATTGCTTTGTTCTAGGCCATAGAACGACATCCCCAAAGTGCCCTCTCAATGGAACAAAGAAGAGGTAAATGTGTATGCCTTTTTTGAACTAAGTCATACTTGCTTCATATTTTGTACTCATCTCAATTTTACAGGAAAAGTCAGGCCAAGAAGGGGAAGGTAGGTAGGCCTACTGGTTGTACCCAAGGTGATGCAGCTGCTAGTCCATCCAAAAGGCAAAAGGTTCATGTGCCAGAAAATTCCGTGATAATAGTCCTGGGTCTGTTACAAGAAGGTAATTAGAAAACCCTAGGCGTGGCCGGCGTTGTCGCGTCGGCTTGATGACTACATGGCTATGGCTATGGCTATGTATGGGATCGTTGTTGTTGCAGTTTAGGATTTGAGGCCCTTAACTCTGTCAGAAATTATTCAGCGGAGGTTATTTTCTGCTATGGTACAATTTGATGAGCTTATGGCATCTCGCTGATGTTTGTAGATACTGCATATGATCTTATATGAATCCCCTGACGTAGGCCTACATATTCACTCGTCATTTTTACAAACAACAAAAACTGTTGGGATTTGATGGAAATTGAACTAAAATTGTGACCCAGGATGCTCTGTGCCATTTGTGAGACTGACATGTTTCCTTCAGTAACGCAGGTAACGTTTTAGAAACTTGCTTGTAAGCCTTGGAGAGACAGTGTTTTGACATTCAGCAAGATGTGAACCTTATACATAAGTGTTTTGGTTTGCAAGCATTCTCCAAGTTTCTAGATCATGCAAGATCTCTAGTGATCAAAATTGTTGATAGAGCTCGTGTTCAATCTAATTCTATACCAGACAACGGACCATAGGAATATATATGAAATAAAACCATGCTAACGCTAACGCTAAGCGAAGGACCAATACCAATTAGGTAGAGGCCTACCATAGATAACATATATACATCAATGCTCCATCCTGGATCGTTGTTTCTTTTTTGTGTCCTGACTTGTTTCATTGTTTGGCCAAAGTTGAATATTGATTTTCCATCAAATTCAACAGCTCCTTGGATTTTCCCAACACCTTATTTTGCCAAAAAAAAGGAGGAACACTTCACAAAGATTTATCTCTGCTGCTACTGCTTTTTGGATATTTCTAGCAAAAGGTAAATCTGAATAAAATATGGAAGGAAACAAAAGGTATGTTAGTGCTTTAAATTTTAAAATCCAATTAAAGTGTACAGGTAAATTTAGACCGGGATTTTGATCATCGGTGGCCTCCAAAAATTAATATAGTAGAGGTAGAAAGGTGATAGTGTCTCCAAATTGCATCTCCTTGGGTTACTAAAACTCATGGCCTAATCTCTTACTGTGAGGCTTTGTGATCATTCAGTGGATATCATTCATAATACTGACCCCATATTATCCATCCAAACATCACATCATTATCAAGCAAAGACTGTTTCTGGTACGATAATATTTCTTTATTCCTCTAACATATCAGAATATATGTCCCTGACTAAAGTGATGTTGTATTAAGAATTTAGTAGTGAAGAAAAGCACCATAAAGAAGTATCCTTCGTATTTATAAGGTACTGCTCCATGTTATTGAAAGGATTGGGCCTATGCAGTTCAAAGATGTTAGGTATCATCTTATTAATGTCAATATTGATCAGAGTAAACCTTCAGAGCCTTTGCTGTTCTTTTTCTGGAGTAGTAACTAAATGTCTAAATCATTCACAAAATTGTTTAATGGTGAAAGGAGAATATAGTTGAATATAGAATACTATGATAAAAACCGATTTATAACCAAAATTCTAAGACATCCTTTGTAACATAATCTCGCTATCCTGCTTATCGTGATCCTCTCCATGTTGTTTTTACAGTATATTGTAAACTATTTCCAGCTATAGTGCACATCCTTCTTAATTTTTTAGAACCATGTTTGAGAAGATACTCTTAGTCTGATTAAAATTCTACACCAATGTGGATTCAATCTATCAATATTCAGAGCATAGTACAGATTAACACATCTGTTTAATTGCATTTTGTATAAGAGCAAAGAGAAGAGAGAGAAAAAAGGCATGTTAGCACTCACCAGGATATATCTCATAGGCATATCGTCAAAAACTTGTGTGCAGCCTCCAGGTTGACGCCGACCATGGTGTCAGAGATGATGGTGGCCTTGGCCGCAGTGGTGACAAATGGTGGCTTTGGGACCGCATCCAACCGCAGTCGGTGCAGGCTGCAGTGATGCAAGAGCAGACCGCTGGGTAGGGACACCTTGATGTGGCAGCGTGATTCGCGTGCAACCAAGGCCGGAGGTGGAGGCTGGTTCCCAGCAAGGGCAGAGCAGCTATGGGGGCATGGCGGCTTAGAACGGACCATCTCGGCCGCCGGCCATGGCAGGGGGAGGCACCCTCAGCCACCAGCGTGGCTGCTCCCTGGCGTGGGCGTGACCGGCTCTCCGGTGCGGGATCTGGCCGGCGGCGACGTGCAGCTTGCGATGCGAGAGCAGTGGGAGGAGGGATGCACGCCGCAGTATGCGCCGCGGCAGACTGAGAGGCGGAGTCGTGGCCCGCGGAGGGGACGATTGGGTTCGCGAGCATTCGCGATTGTCCGGGTTTGCAGCTTAACGGGCGAGAGACCTGCTATGACCTCGATCCGACGGCCCATATTGTGTCCTTGCCAAATCCAACGGTTAGCGGGTGAACGGGTGACGTGGCTTGATCCGCTGGCCCGGTTTCTAGTGCAGGATTCGTATAGTAGATTGAACATTAACTTGGAACTTGAAACACTAGTCTTTTTTTATGCTGAACATTTGTCTCATTTTTTAGCCAATTACAATTAACAATGGTGAAACTTGGAGGGACAAATCAAATCACTACAAGCTCCAGACCAGTGACCAAGGTGGTAAAAAAGATTCACTCTGTATAACATGTACGTGCTTATCTTAGCTCATGTACTGAATCATTCCATTTACCTATGATATTTAGTCAAACTGGAGAAGGGCCAAGTAATACTATGACCACTCCAAGGAAGAGTCCAAGGAAGGGGAAGAACATGGACATTTCAATGATTTTACAACAATGTCATGAGACTTTTGTTTGTTTAGATTCCCAACCATCTTTTGTGTATGTGAACTTGTAGTCCTAAATTGGGTGTGAACCTATTTACTAAATTGTATGACTGTTTTTATGTGAACTTGTACTCTTACCAAATTGGCTAGATGGTTGAATTGTCAACGTCAACCTATTTACTAAATTGTATGGCTGTTTTTATTGTGTATGCTGAAATTGTATGGTTGTTTTTATTGTCTATGTTGAAATTGTATGGCTATCTTTATTGTCTGTGAGACGTTGTTTACATTTATTTTGACCATAGATATTAGATCTGTGTAAAATTTTAGTCTTGAGTATGGGAAGTGCTGTGAAGGAGAATGGACCGGCTGGGAAAGAGATCGGACCACCTTGGAATGCAACCGAGGGGCTAGGCAGGCGTCAAGGCCATCTGATTAGAGGCAAGGGTAGTATCATCTTTTTCCCTGTCCCAAACAGTGAAAACAGGCCCCTGGAATTACTAAAAGGGAGAAAACCTCCAAAATCCCAAATATCAAAGGAATTCGCATGTGTAGGGTTATATTTCAAAAGGCCTGTAAATTCGATGTCAAATGTTGAGGGGCTCGCGAACCGAGGGTTAAATATCAAAATTTCTCAGAGCTAGGATGGTTTCTGTCAAATGGTTTCATAGAGATGGTTAGCAATATTTGGCAAACCACATACACAGATGGCACACAGTTATAGAGGTGGCAAACGAAAATCAGGAAGGTGCGCCAATACCTTAGGGGATGGGCAAAACACATAAGTGGTGCTTATAAAAAAGAAAAAAAGGCATTACTAAATAAATTAGATGAGCTAGATAAAAAGGCCGAGTCAATAATGTTAGAAGCTGCTTAGATCAACCTGAAACATGTCCTTAGTGAAAGGCTGGCGAGCCTCTTGCCGGAAGAAGAATTGAAATGGTATCAAAGAGCAAAGGTCAAAAACCTTTTAGAGGGGGATGCGAATACTAAATTTTACCATCTGGTGGCAAATGGGAAACATCGAAAAACTCGTATTTTCCAGTTGGAATATGGAAGTAGAGTAGTTCGTGGTGACGGCGATCTTAAGAAATACATTACTGCATACTACAAAAACCTATTTAGCCCATCCGAATAGAATACTGTGACGCTGGATGAATCACAAAGGAAAGGTATCCCCCAAGTCTCCCTAGTAGAAAATGAGATCCTAACTCAATAGTTCCATGAAAGTGAGGTCCGAGCGGCAATTTTTCAAATGGAGCATAATAAAGCTCTGGGGCCTAATGATTTCCCAGCAGAGTTTTTCTGGGATGTCATAAAAGAAGACCTTATGGCTCTGTTCCAGGAGTTCCATCAGGGATCTTTGCCTCTTCATAGCCTCAACTTTGGAACAATCATCTTACTCCCAAAGAAAGCTGAAGCAACACAAATTCAACAATATAGACCCATATGTTTGTTAAATGTTAGCTTCAAAAATTTTCCAAAAGTGGCCACTAATCGAATAACGAGCATAGCCCAACGAATTGTAAGACCGACACAAACATCATTTTTATCAGGAAGAAACATTATGGAGGGTGCATTCATTTTACACGAGACAATTCATGAGTTACATACCAAAAAAAACAAGATGGTATTATTATCAAGATTGATTTTGAAAAAGCATACGATAAGGTAAAATGGGATTTCCTTCAGCAAACACTTAGAATGAAAGGTTTCTCCGAGACTTGGTGAAAATGGATCGAACACTTCACGCAAGGGGGCAACGTAGGAATTAAAGTAAACAACCAGCAAGGTGCATGCTTCCAAACAAGGAAGGGGTTACGACAAGGTAATCCATTGTCTCCATTATTGTTTAACATAGTGGCAGACATGCTGGCTCTACTCATTGCTAGGACTAAAGATAATGGTTAGGTTGAAGGGGTAATTCCACAATTAGTAGATGATAGTTTGCCAATTCTAAAGTATGCGGATGATACGGTCATTTTTACGAGCCATCATATGGAAAAAGCAATAAACATTAAGTTTGTACTTTGTGTTTTTGAACAATTATCAGGCTTAAAAATAAATTTTCACAAAAGTGAAATATTTTGCTTTGGTAAAGCAAAGGAGTATGAACTGGCCTATTCACAATTGTTTGGTTATAAACTGGTGATTTCCCCTTCAGATACCTGGGTATTCCTGTGCACTTTAGGAAACTAAACAATAGAGATTGGAAGGTCATAGAAGAGAGGTTTGAGAAGAAATTATTGAGTGGCTGGAAAGGAAAGCTGCTGACGGTAGGAGGCCGTCTAGTGTTCAAAAACTCGGTGCTCTCGAGCTTACCAATGTTTGTGATGTCTTTTTCGAACTAACAAAAGGAGTGTCCAAAATGATGAATTATTACAGATCTAGATTTTTTTTGGCGAAACGACCAACACAAGAAAAATATAGATTAGTCAAATGGGATATTATTTGTCAACCTAAACAGCAAGGGGGTCTGGGAATACAAAATTTGGAGTTACAAAATAAATGTTTACTCAGCAAGTGGTTGTTTAAGGTTTATAACGAGCATGGGATCTGGCAATCACTATTGAGGAACAAATACGCGAGAAACAAAACTTTAGGAGAGGTGACCAAAAAAGCAATTGGCTCGCACTTCTGGAAAGATCGAATAAATGTTAAAGACCAATTTTTTAACTAGGGATACTTCAAAGTAGGGAATGGTTCTTAAATTAGATTTTGGAAAGATAGATGGTTGGGCAATTAGCCGCTAAAACTTAAGTACCCTTAACATAGTCCGTAGAAAGCAAGACATTGTGGCTAATATCTTTCAGACATCTCCCCTCAATATCTCGTTTAGGAGAAGCCTGGTGGGGCAAAACTTGAGATTGGAACAGAATTGTGTCTTCTTTCTCTTTAATGGAATTGAATCTTCAAGATAACCCAGATGTTTTTAAAAGGTCTCTACATTCAATGGGACAGTTCTCAGTTAAATCTATGTATGCTACGTTAGTTAATAATGATGTGAGAATTTTACAGGAAATTTGGCGTGCAAAGATGCCAATGAAGATCAAGATTTTTATGTGCTACTTAAAAAGAGATGTAATTCTGACTAAAGATAATCTGGTTAGAGTTCCTAGGAAGGTCGCATGGTACTTCCCTATAATTCCTCGCCTGAAACGGTTGTTTGCAACCTCCAGGGACGCACGACTGTTAACCTGGCACTCGGATGGGTGGACGGTTGATGATTATATACGCCACCCAATAGATGGTATTTAGTGGCGGGTCATTGATTTTCAGCATAAATCATTTTCTGATGAGCCAGGGAATCTTTGATTTGCACTGAGCACAGATGGCATGAAACCATTTGGTAACATGAGTAGCTCACATAGTGTCTGGCCTATGCTGTTAACTATCTACAACCTTCCACCCTGGCTGTGTAACAAGTAGAGGTACATGATGATGTCAGTTTTGATCTCTGGTCCGTATCAACCAGGTGTTAACATCGACGTGTTTCTGAGGCCGCTTATTGATGATTTCCAAAAGCTTTGGAAAGATGAGGGAATTAGAGTGTACGATGGTTTTAGGAAAGAGCCTTTCAACTTACGTGACATGCTGTTCACCACCATCACTGATATTCTAGGACATCGTAGCGTGTCTAGGTAGAGCAAAGGAGAAAAAGACTGTTTTCAGTGCTTAGATGACACCGAGACTGTTTGGCTGAATAACTCAAAGAAGAGGGTTTATGTAAGGCACCGACGTTTCCTTCCTTTGTCTCATCCATACCGAGAAATGAAACGTCAGTTTGATGGGATGAGGGAGACAGGATCTGCCCCAAGGAATTTTAGCAGGAAACAAGTCTTTGACCAGGTCCTAAAGGATACCACGTCTATAGATGAATCGGAGAGCACTGTCCTTGGAAAGCGAAAGCGCAATGCAAAAGCAAATAGTGCCGATAAGAAGAGGTGGAAGAAAATATCAATCCTATGGGAGCTACCTTACTAGAAACACCTAGCGGTCCGCCACAACATCGATCTCATGCACGTGAAAAAGAATGTCTGTGGGAGTTTGCTTGGGACACTCATGAATGGCAAGTGAAAAACCAAGGACTATGCTAAAGCAAGAGCTGACCTAGAGGAACTGGACATAAGGCCCGAGCTCCGTCCTGACAGTACCAGTGCCCAGCCACCTCTATCTGCCATAAACCTAACCCAACAAGAGGAGTAGGAATTGTGTGACTTCTTTCGTAGTGTCAAAGTTCCCTCTGGATACGCAGCCAACATCCAAAAGCTTATGCCTGCAAGAGAAAACAAAATGCTTCCCATGAAGGCTCATGATTGAGATGTCATGCTCACAAGAATGCTTGTGGTTGGTATTCAGAACATATTGCCAGAAAAACCCCGAATGGCAATCATGAGCCTATGCTTCTTCTTTAATGCAATCTCTCAGAAGGTCATTGATGAACGAACACTGGACGATCTTGAAAAGAACATGTGTGAGATGATGTGTCTCCTTGAGGCTTACGTCCAGCTGACTTTCTTTGACATATCCGTCCATCTCATTGTACATTTGGTTAAGGAGATCAAGTATCTTGGACCGATGTTCCTCCACCACATGTATCCGTATGAGAGATTTATGAGTACTCTGAATAGGTATGCCAAGAGCCAGGTTCATCCCGAGGGAAGCATGGCGTAGTGCTATTCTACTGAGGAGGTGGTCGACTGGTGCCTCAGTTACATTGACCCCACTAATCCAATTGGCATCTCCAAGTCTCACCATGAGGGAAGACTAGTGGGGAGAGGGTGTCTTGGGGACAAGCAAATTACTCTGGATGCAGATGCCTTTGAACGAGCCCACTTTCTAGTGTTGCAACACACAACAGAGGTGGAACCTTACATCAAAGATCATATGGAGATGTTGAGGCAACAAAATCTGGATAGGGGCGAAGCTTGGTTAGTGAGGGTACATATGAGTGGGTTCAACATCTGGTTTAGATATCGACTTCGCAGTTCGCACAGACCAAAGGCTTCGACGGCTGGCAACGGGCCCTTTCTTCACAGTCACAACTTATCAAGGCTATGACATAAATGGCTACACCTTTTACACCATTGATCAAGACAAGAAAAGCATGTACCAGAACTCTGCTGTTCATGTAGATGCATTTGACAACAATATGCAGAAGACAACGTACTATGGTCAGATTGAAGAGATATGGGAACTCTCGTATCCAGGCTTCAAGGTGCCCATTTTTTGGTGTAGATGGGTTCAGGGAAGACAGGGTGTCATGAAAGACAAGTATGGCTTCACTACCATTGACCTTGAACAAGTTGGGTACAGGGAAGAGCCATTTGTAGTCGTAATTTAGGTTTCCCAAGTCTTCTATGTGCGCGACACTAGAAACAAGAAACAACAAGTGGTTCTCCCTAGAAAAAAGCGGGTTATCAGAGTTGAAAATCCAGTGGAAGAGTTCGTGTACAATCAATCCAATGAAGTCCCTCTTTTTGATACTTCCATCCTCCCTGTGATTTTGGCGAGCGAGCTAACTCCATACCTAAGATATGACCGTAAAGTGGATGTCCCCGTGGCGAAAAGACGCAGAAAAAAACGAGTGCCCAAAAATTGATGATCATGTGAGTGATTTCAAGAGACTTCATTGATCTGGTATGAGAACTCATTAGTATTCAATAGCATGCTACTACCTATAGTTTTTCATAGCAAGATGCTGAACTTATCTTTTATGCAGGATAGGAGCTGGAGGTCAGAGAGATAGGAGGCAGCTCCAAAATGTCAGTTCTAAGAGATAGGAGCTTTCTGGTGTAAAATTTGAAAACTTATTTTGCTTGTAATGTTATGCCCATAGCCCCATGTAATGTGTATGGTACCTTGCGGATGTATGCTAAAATTTGCTACTTCATTTCCTTTTAGATGAAATAGGAGTGTCACCCACTGATTTTATTGATATTTTAAAAAAATAAAGTACAGCCTGGTACAAAAGAATCAAGATACATAGAAGGAGATGAAGAAAATAAGCAAAATTGCACAAATGCTTTTGCACAAAATAGCTAAGCTTTTTTATCTTCCTTTGCACGCATTAAGGCTGATTTGCCCATTATAAAAAATGACATCATTTCTGGTCAGCTAGATGACCCAGCAGGCAGTGATAAATCTCACTAAAAATACTGCTCCCAAAAGCTTCTCTAGCTTCTATAACCATATCTAATGGCTACAAGTTCAGGTTCCAATTAGTTGAGATCAAGTTCCAACAATTAAGTTTGACTGAAAGAACACTCAGCTTGTTTCTTCATGTCCGCTATGGCATAGAACACAGCTTATAATCATCAAGATGCATGTTCTTTCTTCTCAGTAGATTCCTAGTGTTTAGTCTGTCCCTGAGCAGTAACCAAAAGAAAAATTTGTGTGTGCCCAAATTGCTGGAGGCCTAGAGCCAAGTAAATAGAGGAGAGCTTCAGTATGGCCAATAAGAATCTGATATGCCTTTTTGCTACTGAATTTCGATGATCCCCAGCAGTAACTCAAATGATCATTTTGATTTTCATCATAGTTTGCTTCCAGTATTTGATCCTCAAGTTGAACTAGTTGGTCAGCTAGTTGTGACAGTGGCAGACTAAATAATCTGCTGGCTTCTTGTTCAACATAGAATTGGAGTGAGCACTTTTGCTTCTTGGAGAAAGAGTACAGCTGTGGATATAGATCCTTGAAAGCCTGATTTTGGTTCTGACCAGTCCATTTGTCTGTCCAAAAGAGGGAGGTGTCACCTCTATTTGGGTTACAGGATGCTAGAGACTGAAAGTTACTAAACAAACTGATGACCTCTTGAAAATCAACAGACATCTCTGCAAGGTTGAATATCTCTGAAAATTTGATCATTTCTGACAGCCCAAATAGACCAGCACATTGTGACAATAATCTCCATGAAAAGGGAAACTGAAGTTGGGCTCTGAGAATAATACGACCCAGACTAGCCCAGCAGTCAATGGCAAAGGGACAGGCCAAAAACAAATGATATGTAATAATCGACAATCGACAAACCAGCAATAATGGATATGTAATAATAATATATACATGCATAACCAGCCATTAGTTGTCCATACATCACTGCAGATAGATGATACTAGTTGTCCACATAGTACACAGTACATATATAGCTAACATAAGGTGTCCATACATATATATCACCATACATAGTTAATAATAACATATATAAGTTCATCACACTGCCAGGGGTTATCACATTATCAGTAGTTGTCAGCCATGATCACAGCTTGGGCTTCGGAGGCATGGTGTCCTCGAACTTCTTGAGGAGGTCCTCCACCTTCAGAGCCATGACGTTCAGCATGGGACCAAATGTGGCCATCGCCTCATCGAACTTGTCCTGCCTCTCAGCCAGCTTGTTAGCCACTTCTTTGATGTCGTCAAGAGTCCAATGAAGTGCATCTAGCTTTTGGTGGACGGGTTTCGGAACCACGTTCAGGGCCTCCTCCATGGTCCTTGTAGGGACCTCAAAAGATTGAGCCTACAATCAGCAGACATTTCATAATCAGCAGACAATCAACAGTTGAGGGAATGGATAAATAAGATTGCCATAATGTACACATTTCTTTCTGCTAAAATTGACACTGTAGTAATCTAACAAGACACAGAACCACTGTTTCTATCGCTTTGTAAAATAACACTTGAATTATTTCAGCATTTTGCATCCAGGTTGCATAGGCTCTAATCTACAACTTAATCTCAAGCATCATACACTCAAATAGCAAAGTATACACAGAACTAATTTCTAAGTTATACACAATTTTTGTAAATTACCTGGCACAGCTATAAATTGTTGTAACAAAGAACAAGACTTTTTCAGTGTATAACACAGGTGTTTTCTACAGCAGTGCTGATCGAAAGCAAGTATTCAGCATCTACAAGAAAGTTTTGTTTCTGGCCAAAAGTCTCCAATTACAAGGGCCAGGTTGTTCCCCAGCAGCGTAGTGAATAAACATCAGCTGGGGAGCAAATAGGATAAATGTGACAGCTACAGGTTTAAATTTTTCACATGCCTGCAATGTATTAATAGGTACAATAGGCATCAAAATAGTAAAACGGAGCAAACCTATACATTAATAAACCGCAGTGTTTGGATTAGAGGAGATTCCTTTCAAATTTCAAAACTTTAGTCCTCCTATTTTGTCAAGGGAAAATTTTAAGTTTAGTTCAGATTTGAATTAAAGGATCCTCAATAACACAAATCCCCCTATAGAAGCAGGGCCTTAACTAGTTCTATCATGGAACCAACATCAACTATGGTGATTCAAAGGTTAATATAGTAGAATTTCAGTCTAAAATTTCCTGATATGAATATCATTTGCAACATTTGGCAATAAGACACTAGTCACTTGCCAATAAGACACAAACACATATCCAGGCATAAAAGATGCATGATTATAATTCTGCGAACATTGGGAAAAGAAACATTTCAACTTCGATAGAAATCATCACAAGTCAGGCAACAATTAACATTCATAGATAGCTAGCACACCTAAAGCCTAGCTTGCATCAATTTGTACGCAGTTTTAACTGAACCTAAAGCATTAGAAGGGATACATAACCTAAAGCATTAGAAGGGATACCTGGCCATGGTTGGAGCCCCCCGCGGCGGCTTTGGCGCAGGGCACGGTTGTGTGGAGCCAACGGCAGGTCTTCGTTGAGGAAGAGGTCTCCGCTGGCGCCGCCGCCTTCTTCTCCTTCCTCGCCGCCTCCAGATTGATCCTCGCTTCCGTAAGCTTCTTCGTCGTGGCCCTTGTCGGCACCATCGAGGAAGAGGGCGCCGTCGCCGAGGAAAAGCGCGTGGCCTTCTTCTTGAACCCCGCCGCCAACGCCATCCCATACTTCTTCTTGAACCCCGGCAGCGCCGACAACGCTGTCGGGGCGGTCGGGATGGCCTCCTTCACCGCCGTTGACGGCGCAGGCGAGCAGCAGGCCCTAGGGGCAAACTTACCAGTGAGTGGGTCCCTCCCCTTCCACCGCTTCTCTGGCCTCATCATCTCGGACGGCGGCGGCGGCTGCGGGGACGGCTACGGCGACGGGGGAGGCGAGAGAAGTGGAGGTAGCTATGGCGGGGAAGGCGAGGAGACGCCGAGTGAATGGGAGTGAGTTCCAATACTTGTAACTGGTGTGAATGTGAAGGCACGCACCCGTTGGATGCAAATGCGCGCGTGCGCCGGTTCCCCAATCTTTTCTTATCACATACGCGTGTTAATAACACGGCCCTATCGCCACCGAGTTTGAATTCAATTTAATAGCCACTGAACCTATTTTAAAAATTAAAACCACTTGTTCATCGAACTCACGTACATAGAGCAATGGTAACACACTTATTTGGGGACCTAGAGGTCTCAGGTTTGATTCCCGTGGGGGACAAAATTTTTGGCACACGCGTCTGTAGCAAAAAAATCATTTGGAGGCCAAATTTTTGCCCTGTTTTTTCCTTTATATAGATGAATGCATACACAACATTAGTAATTAACCACAAATCTGTAGCCAATCTGATGAGGGAAGAGAGGTTCCAGCTATTGACAAACTAACAACAATAGATATGTGTAATAATATATGGATAGATGCATTTCTAGCCAAAGTACATCATAGAGTCCAATTAATATGTTTTTAGGCATCTGAATGTTCTTGAACCAATCCCTGTCGAAGACTACTTCATTTGATCTCTCATGACATGCATATCAGCACACATATGAGCAACACACATAGGCATCCATTCATATCATAGGAGAAGCATCCAGTTACACACACTTATGAGCAATTGACAAACATACACACACAGTTAACATCGCAGCAGCCATAGAGATTCATACCAACAATTGACAAACCAGCAAACAATAGATATATATTAATATATAGATAGATAGGTAGATGTTCCAACCATAAGTTGTCTATCACCACCAGGGTCTGACACAATATATATAGTTACTGCATACATCACAGAAAAGAACAGAGTTTAGCAAAAGTCAACATGATAGCATGACAACATTAGTGGTTCGTCGGCTGTGGATTCATGGCGCCCTGCTGAGCTTGCTGTGGAGGTCATTCACATTCTTAACCACGGCTGACAGACGCCTATCAAAGTTGTCTAGCTCCTTATCGAAACCCTCATTCCCATCCTTCTTCAGAAGTTCGCTAAGAGTCTGCTGCATTTTGTCCACCCTTTGCACGATGGGTTTCACAGCCACTTGCAGGGCCTCCTCCATGGTAGATCGAGGGATGTCATAAGATCGAACCTACATATATGAACACAAATAGTTAGCAACATATATGATATATCACAGCTTCATATAAGGTAGTAGAGCAAGCTTCACTAGAAACATTCACATTTTTACTTGGCTTAACAGCAAAAGGCAGCAATGACAGTTTTCAAAAATAGCCATTATAGTTCAGGAAAATAGCCATGACAGTTCAGTCTTTAGAAATAAAACAACTATAATAGCAAGCTACAGGTGGAAAAATGCAAGCATAGCTAATTTAAAGTCATAAATTTTTCCTTTTACAGAAAAGATGCATGCAGGAACAGAACAGATGCATTCATGCATACAGGAACAGAATAGAAGAAATTAATACCATGAACTCTATGCCAACTCAAATTGATTATCTTAGGTATTTTCTCCTCCCGTCTTCTTTTGCTTGTGATTTGGATTAGTTAGTGATTTTGGTGCATTACGACATCCTATCGTTGTAACTTCAATAATATAATAATCCATTTAACTTTTGTGCAGTATCAATGGTTTACAATTTCTGAATAAATTAATCTAGTAGTTGTAGAGCACCCATCGTTCAACACCTCCTTTCCATAGAGATTCATGAAAAAGTAGACTTTATATGGAAATACCAACATATTATTACTTAACTGAAAGCAAAACTGATTTGCGAATACCTCAATTTTTATTAGCACCAATTTTAATCCTTATGAGTTATGACATTCATGTTATTTTCTTATGTTTAATTGTTGGAAGTATCTAACACATTTACAGCATGTTTGCAGCATTCCTAGTTCAGGGGATAGTACATAGCAGTTCTATAGTCCAAATAATTTCATCACGGTTGATTACTACAAGGTACTAAGCATATCAAAATCAATCTTTTCACAAGATGAATGTGCATTGTTCTTGTGGTGCATTGTTCTTTTCACATGGTGATATATTAAACATAGCACTAAAGATTTGGATTTTGTAAGCAAATGAATTCAGGGCAAATGAGTGTGCCCTAACTGTTCCTAACAAAGAAAAACGAAACCCTAATGTGCATTACCAGCTGCCCAGGGATGGGTCTTTCACCGCCTGCGTAGTTCACACCCTCGCGAAGAAACCGACAGCAAGACTTGTCTCCCGCCTCGCAGTGGCTAAACTTCTCCGCCATCGCTGGCGCCGCCGGCTGCTTCTCCTTCCTCGCTGCCGCCAGCTTCTTCGCCATCGCCGAGGAGGGCCCCGCCACCAAGGAAGAGTGTCTGGCCTTCTTCTTCAACGATGAGGATGAGGCGGGCATGGCCTTCTTCCTAGACGCCTTCTTGTTGAATCCCGGCAGGGGGGGAGCCGGGGCATCCTCGTCCACCTTCACCGCCACTAACAAGGGCACGGCCGACGAGAAGGACTTAGGGGCATACCCCCCAGTGCTTGGGTCCCTCTGGCGCTTCTCTGGCCTTGTCATCTCAGTGGCGCATGGTTGCTAGGACGGCGAGAGGAGTGAATGAGGTGGCAGTTCCAATTCTAATATATTCCTTTGGATGCGGATGTGGTTCCCCAATTTTTAATGTATTCAAATACTTTTAAAAAGATTAAAACCGCTCCCTGTTTGAAATCACGATTGTAGCTGAATGGTAACTTAGGAACTTGTTGAGGCGGAGGTCTTAGGGTTGATCCCTAGTGTGGGATATATTTTTGTCCCTTTTTTCCATAGCACAAACTAGTCTACCACAAGTAAAGCGTCACAAAAATATTATGGGGCACTTTAATCAAACTCAGAAGCGTAGCGCAATGGTAAGACACTTAGTTTGTGGACCTAGAGGTCTAAGGTTCGATCCCCAGGGGTGATAAATAGTTACTTTTTTCCTTATTATAGATGCATCTTTTACTCACCGCCCTGTATTTTACTACTATGCTTCCGCAGTATTATCCATCCACTGCCGCCGCTTCTAGTCTTATCCACTCACTGCTGATACGTGAGCTCACTCTCGCCTGGCCGCAATACTAGCCGCCGACGCCGGATCTAGTCACCACCCGACGCCGCCGACGCTGGATCCAGTCGCCACCCGACACCGCCGACGCCAGATCCACCCCACCTGATGCCAGCTCCGGTTGTGCAAGGTTCATTCTGTACCCGAAAATAGTTATCTCTAGTTAATAACTTGTTTTTTAACCGAAGCCAAAGAAAATAGTGAACTCTAGGGGGATTTTGATATCCCAGATAGAAGAAACCAAAACAAGTTGTATTCCTCTAAAATTGACCACTTTATATAAAGACTGAATAGAGTATTCAGGAGTTTATTGGCCCTATTTAAGGAATTTTAGAAAGGACAGCAAATAGACTGGGATACTAGGCAGTATAGATGTGGTGGTAGCTATAGTGTCAAATTTGAAGAACCAGTGGGAATGTTCATTTGAGAAAGGAATAGTCTTTGTATGAGAAAGGAATAGTCTTTATTCGACCCTCTGTTTAAGCTGTACAATCAAACAAAACTACAAGTTTCAACTTTGAGCAGTGAAAAGCTAACAAATAGCAAACCAAGTTTTTTAATCACAAAGGACAAATCAATATGACAAAAGCTAAGCACAGAGTCTCTTTTGTAAACAATGCTTTACTGAATCACACCTTGTCCTACCTGCGTTGTTGTCTCCGGCTGCGAGTTTCATCTGGTGCTAGCTGCTCAAGGTTGTCCACCCTGGCACTTAATTCGTCCATAGCATCCTGCACTCCACGGTATCCACCTCAACCTCAGGACTACAGCCTGCGTGCAAAATGAGACAAGCGCAGAATCAAGGCAAGTATACATTCGTTGACATGCCACCACTCTATCATGTAATGTGCCATTGTCATAAGTATGTAATGTAAGTACTGGAAACATACTAGAAATTGTACATGTTCGAACAGATGAAAAGAAAGCATGCAAATTGGGACAATGAAACAACCAAAATATTGCTTGAACTTTGCATTGAGGAGAAGGGCAAAAACAACTTCACCAATCAGGGGCCCACAACTGAAGGCTGGATGAATGTGGTTGGCAATTTCATAGTCAAAGCAAGTGTGATTTATAAACAAAGCCAGTTACAAACCAAATTGAACAATTTGAAAAAGAAATACAGAGAGTGGAAGGACCTTCAAACAAGAACTGGACTCGAGCGTGACAAGAGAACTGGTGGTATTGCCGCTACTGATGAATGGTTGCATACCCACTACGCGGTACGTACATTGCTTCTGCTTTTATAGTTCTTCAAAATTGCGCATTTGTTTCGGTCTTACGATGCTAACCATGCCTTCCCTTGCAGGAAACCAGTCAGGCTGGTGGAGCACGTGGCAGGCCACCTCGTTTCTTGAAAGAACTGTCCATTCTTTATGGCTTGAGCACCCATACAGGGGTACTTTCCTATCAGCCGGTGGTGTTGGTACACCACCCACTTCACCAATGAGGTCATCGGGCCACATCGGCCGCTCCGGCGGCACCCCTTCCAAAAGGGCAAGCATGGACAACATGGTTGACAGCCAACAGCCCATTGAGCGCTACATGAAAGCCATATCAGACAGCCTTGTTGCTAAGACTTCTCATGAGCGACCCCGACCCCAGACCCAAGAGCCCGATTACATGGCCAAAGCGATGGAATTACTATCACGTGATGGTGTTAAAGAAGCGACAGTGCTGCATTACAAGGCTTTAGATCTGCTCCGTGACGAGAAACGCGCTAAGCAATACGTGCTGATGAAATCATCAAAGGGTCGCATTGGATGGATCGATTTTACCTGGAGCCAGGGCATGAAGTAGTTGCAAGGGTGGTCATTAGCATTAACTTGCATGTTCTAGTTGTTCTGTCATCGAGGTGTTTGAGTTGTTTTTTGGATCTTGTTTAGTAGTTTATTGCTTTGCATCGATGTATTGTATCCTGTTTGCCAAACTATGTTTGAATAATTAAGGTTGCTGGATCTTGTTTGTAATTTGCGGTGTAATCTTCATTCAGTGCACTATGTTCTTTCTTTATTGTAGAGAAATGGGTGGTATAAATATTTGCTCTGAATTGTTTCGACTTCTTTCTTGCTGTAAGCTGCTGGGTTTGACTAGCTTCAACAGGCAGGACAGTGCAGCAGTGAGGTGTGTAGTGTGCTTATCACAGATCCATTCATATGTACTGAGAAGTGATTAAATATGTCCATCTTTTTTTATGCAGATTGATATCGGCAAGGAAAGCAGTGACGAATTAGAGAATTCAAGTGTAACTTTGAGTGATAGTGATTTCTAGGATTTATGGTACGCTACCACCGTCGGAGTATATGCATTAGTTGCCTGCTCAAGTCAAGGTCCAGTACTGAACCCTCCATTGCATCTCCAAGAGTTATCAGGCCTACAATGGGTTCAACTCAATTTGTCCGTCAGACAAAGATGCTTTGATAACTTTCATATGTACCCCGAAGCATTGATCAATTGCATAGAGCCTTAGTAGATTGGCATGGTTTGCAATCTACTGAAGAATTTGATTCCATGGAGGCTCTAGGGATGGTATTATGGGCTTGTGGGACAAGTCAGTCATAGACACAAATGCAATATAGATTTGGAAAGTCAAAGGGGTCCGTGAGCAAGAAGTTTGGTGAAGTGCTAGAAGCCTTGTTCTCCTTCGCACACACAGTTATTCGGCCAAAGAATGAAAACTACTCAACCATTCATCATAAGCTCAGTAAATACTCACCTTACTTTGATGGCTACCTAGGAGCTTTAGATGGAACACATGTTCCAGTTGAAGTCAGTTACGATGAACGTGATGATTACATAAATAGGACAGGAAGGACCACCCAAAATGTGTTAGCTATATGCGACTTTGACAAGCAGTACACTTATATTGGTGTGGGGATGGAAAGGGCAAATCATGACATGGCCGTATTGAAGAAGGGTTTGGAGTGTCCCAAATATCCGCACCCACCGCGAGGTTAGTTAGCTAGCTTATCGAGTACTTGGAATAATTGTACTACTTAGAAGGCATATGGATTCTATTGCTAAACTGGTGTATTTGTTTGTTGTTTTGTAGGTAGGTATTATTTGGTGGACTCAGGTTACGCACTGTGCCCAGGATATTTAAGCCCACATTCCATTACCCGGAGTTCGAAGAGTTCAAAGGCGGTGTTTAACCACCACCATGCTAAGCTTCGTAATGTAACTAAATGTACATTTGGGGTTACCAAAAAAAAGTGGCGAATATTGAAAGGAATACCATCCTATCCAAGTAAGAGGCAATCACTGATAATTGTTGCATGCTGTGCACTGCATAATTTTGTAAGGGAGCGAAGAAGAATTGCAAAGGAGCAAACAAGCAGAGGGTCTTCAGTGAGCAACAGGTGTCAACCTGGAGTCAGCCTGTGGTCTGATGAGAAGGCAACGTTAGCTAGGAGTCCTGATATGTCAAAAGTTCATGACTGCATCATGGATGGACTTCGACAACTGCAGTTCAGGTATGTGAATTTATGATGCATGTTTTGTTATTTGTTTGGCGCCACCGTTTCAATTGGCATGGTTGTTTGCCTTCATGTTCCATAGGACCTTATTTGTGGTGGCAAAAATGTGCTAAAAATGATGACTGATGCCTTGTCATGTTCCACAGGACTTGTGACTGAACATGGTTGTGCAGCCTGCCAAGAAGATGACACGAAACAACTTCTAAGCAAAGTGAAGAAAACAAAAGGAGGAAAGTGCAACTGATGCAAGTGCCAGCTGTTGGGGAATGCTGATGATTTTTGTGGAATATATGTAATGCAATGGCCAAAACATTATTTTGCAACTGCATGTTGTGGCCATGTATGAACTTCTATGTGTACTAATGGTCAAGACTATGGCCAGAATTAGCTCTGTCATTTATGGCCAGAATTAGCTCTCTCTGGTCAACTTCTCTAAGTATGTTGGGATGACCTTTGGTGTTAGCTTTTAACCTAGCTAGGTCCTGATCCAGCTAGCTACCTTAACATAAACAACTTGTGATATTTTGTTGTGATATAATCTGTTGATATGGTTGGTTATGCTCAGATTTGGTTGTTTGCATGCAGTTAGAATTTTTTCTTGCTCTAAAACTTGAGTGTCTATCAACTAAGTGAAGTGGTGATGATTAATGATGATAATAACTGGGTCTCTTTATGCTGATATCTTCAATTGCCAAGTTGGCTTTTGTCCTATCAAATACTTGGGGGTCCCATGTCCTAGTAGGCTTATCACATGATGTGTGCTTGCACTGCAATGTCGAAGCTCAATTTCTGTCAAATATTTGCAACTGTCGAAATGCCATGATACTAACTGCCATTCCAAGTTGGCTTTTGGAGGCCCAATTATCTATCACAAATTAGTGAGGAGCCCATCTTAAATTTGGAAAATGAAGGGAATTAAGAGGCCGGTATGCAGGCTAGCCGATCATCTCCAGTTATACGTCGCGTCCCTTGACTCGCGGGGAGAGAATAAGAGGCTGGTGCAGGCTAGCATGCAGTTGCTTCTCGTCTCCAGGCCAGTTCTACTCCCCCATTAGCAGTTGCTTCGTCGCTTGATAGTTTGCACTCTCTGCCACTCGCTCTATCGATCACTTGCCTCAACCGTATACGTCCATCTACATCGTGCTTTCTAGTACTTTCTGATCAATCTTGTTGGAAGATTAGGCCACGCAGCGGTGGATCGACATGGCTAACTTTGCTGTCAACCCTGCTCTGTTCATGCCCGATGGCCTTGGGATTGAAGACTGGGCACGACCTACGTGTGGAAGGATCATCATCAGTGGCAACCTGCCTCACCGCCACAAAGAGTATGCTATCGTTATAGTTCTCCCTCCCCCTAAACAGCACAATTTGTATGATGCTATGGATGAGGTTGTGAATTACTTTGAGGAAGAGCGTCATGTTAGAGTTCTTTCCAGTTGCTTGTCTCCGCTTGGGCTCTGTTTGATTCAGTTTCATTCACCGGTTGCTAGACAAGCTATGGTTAACTTAAGTCCTCATCAATTAGATGTTGTTTGTGATATTGTGGTACAAGAGCATGATAGAGGAATCAATCTAAGAAACTATCCTTTCACTAGAACGTGTTGGGTTATGTTTCTTGCTTTTCTGTTGGATTTCCAAACTAGAGACATCATCACTCAGGCAGTAGGGCACTTTGGAACAATCATCACTTGGACCACCAACTCTAGGTGCAAGTCTAGGCTTCTCTTAAGGTGCAAGGTTACCTTGGTGAGCAAAATTCCAAGGAGTCTCCTGGTCTATGAAGGAATCGCTGGGGGCAATAATGGCTCCTCATGGACAGTCTTGGTCTTTGTATTGGGCCCAACTCAGTTCACTGATGAATTTGGTGCTAATGAGGATCAGATCCCCCAAATGGCAATCTACATCCAGAGTGCACATTTTCTTAATGAAAATCAGAATCAACAGGGCTTCTTTGAGGATGTGGGTGATCTTACTGAAGTTCAATAGGAAAATGTGGATCAGGGCTGGGAGGCGCCTCCTTCCCCAGCAGCTCAAAATGTCAACAATGGCTGGGGACCCTGGCTTCAACAAGAAGGGGACTTTGTTGATGAGAATGAGCTTGCAGAAGTGAACAACCTTGCAGATATTGATGTTGCCAATGTAGTTATGCAGCACCCCAATCAACCTCAAGATAGTGCTTCAATATCTTCAGAAACCAGAGAATTCTTCAGAGCCCAAGGGCCCCCAAGCACTCTTGAACTACCTCTTCCTGACTCTATAGGTAGAGTTTTAGCAGAGAGGGCACTGGTGATCTCTCCAAACAATGTGCATGTTTTTTAGAGTGACTTTTAGGTCAGAGAAATGGCAGCTAATCTTGGGCTGCATATGCCTTTTGGCCAAGTCCCTTCAGTGGAGATGCTTTTGACTGAATTGGTCAGGAAGTCTCAGGAGACCCAGTTACTTCTCCCTATGAAAAACCCAGTTGTCAACCCCTGCCCTGACAGCCCTGAATTGGACTCCTGGGATCTTGCTCTTGATAATCCAAACTGGGGAAACAATGCAGAGGCCTCCACATCCTTTGGATACAAGAGACCTAGGTTATAGCTCATTCAAGCTTTCTCTGATACTTCACCAGAAATTGAAGCCCCAAGAATGGAAGAGAATAAAGAGATTGTTGTCTACAACCAGGAGTTTGCTCTACAGCAGATTTTGGAGCATCTCCATCCCTCAACCCATAACCCTGCTCCTTGGGATGCTGGTATGTCTGCTGATAGCTGTGGTTATGTGGTGCCACCTCTTAATGAAGATGTCAACATGGCTCCTGAGGAATCAACTGAGGGCCAAGAAGAAGATGAAATAATGGAGGAAGCTACTCCTCCTGTGAGAAAGAAGAGAAAAGCAAAGGAAATAACCCCTATTGTTGATGATGAGGACAGGAGAAGCTCTAGATTCAAGAAAGATTGGGCTAAGAAGTGTACTCTGGACCCAAGCACTCAAGAATGATCAATGGAGCAAGACCAGAAAAAATGGAGGACTGGGCTAGACTGGTTGTGGCTATATATTGTCTTATTTTTCTATCTATCTTGTTTTTTATGCTTTGACAGTTGTTTTCAGTATTGTAAAACTTTGTAAGTGGTGGTTATGTAACCATATGTTATCTCTATACTACTCTATTTTGTCTTAATGAATAGTCATTCTTGTGATTGGAATATCTTGTGCTGGAATATTAGGGGGCTTAATGATAGTGATAAGTGGGACCCAAGAAACAAGATTGAGGATAGTAGTGCAAATATTTTCTGCCTTCAGGAAACCAAGAAAGAGAATTTTGATTTGCATTTTTCATTCATAAGTTTGCTCCTAAGCGTTTTGATAAAATTTGACTTTTGCCCCTCTAAGGGTGCATCTGGGGGGATCTTGGTTTATTGATGGGCTTCTTCACACTTTGTTGTTACTATTGCTGAAACTAACCTAACCTTGTAGCCTGGACCCTTGTTGTAGTGTATGGCCCTTGCAGACAACCTGCCAAAGATAATTTTGTTAGCTAGTTATATAGCTTGAATATTGAAGATGATGATCTTTGGTTGATTATTAATTGGGGATTTTAATTTCTATAGATCTGCTGAAAATATAAATAGACCAGGAGGCAATTTTAATGATTCAGTCATCTTTAATAATATCATCAGTCATCTAGGGCTCATAGAATTACCTATCAAGGGTCAAAGTTATACTTGGAGTAATATGCAGGACACCTCACTTCTTGAGCAAGTTGATTGGTTCTTCACGTTAGTTGCTTAGACTAATCAATATCCCCTTATTGTTGTCCTCCCTCTTGCTAGGATTACCTCTGACCACCTTCCCTGCAAAATCCAAATTGGCACAAGCATCCCAAAGGCAAATATTTTCAAGTTTGAAAATTATTGGTTTAGTCATCCTTGCTGCATTGATCAAATTTGTGGGAGGAAATTTTTGAAATCCATCTTCTCTGTAACTCAAAAGCAAATGATTCTCCCATTTGGTATATGACCTGCTCAAGGTGAAGGATTTATAATTTCATTAGGGTAGAAGTATCAAAATCAAGAATGGACAGAAACCCAGATTTTGGTCTGACCCATGGTTATATGACAAACCCATCTGTGAGATTAATCCTATTCAATTCTATACAATCTTTGTGGTTAGAAAGCCGTAACTTTTGCAAATGTAAAGAATAAGAAGACCCTAATTTCATTTATGGCTCACTCCTTATTTATAGATAGACACTCTGAATTTTAAACTTGAAAATTCTAATGATGTCATATATATGAATTTAAAAAGAATAGGAAATTTTCAGTGAAATCAACAATGCATAATGCTTTAACTAGAAATGATGCTGGACCAACAAATATGGATGGGTAAAATCCCTCAAAAAATCAAAATATTTCTCTAGGTTCATGACTAATAATGCTGTGCTAACTAGAGACAATCTTCTCAAGATAAGCCTGTCAAAAGCATGTCAATAACAAGTGTCAAGTGGTTTAGATTATTAGCCACATTCATTAACAAGTACATTCAGATAACAACCACATTTATTAACAACTACATTCAGATAACAGCCACATTTAGATAACAGCTACCTACATCACATGACCAAACCATGACAATGCCAACTAAACTGACAGCGCTGAGACCTAGACCTAACTAATCTAACAAGTAAACACTGGTGGAGACTTGTTTCCCTTAGCAATCTCTTCCTTGATCTCTTCCTTCACTCTAGGATCTTGACCATCATTTCACGAAGCTGGACCTTCATCTCACACATCTCCAGCTTCAACTGACACATCTCAAGTTTCAGGTCACCATTGACCTCTTCTGCAACTGCTTTGACTTCTTTGGTAGGATCTACTGCCTCCACTTTGGGACCTCTAGTGCTCTGCTCTCCATCACCAGCCAATAATGCAGACAACTATCCTTGCCTGGCCAGCATCTTTAGATGCTCCTCATATTCATCTTCCCAGAAGAAAAAAGGACAGCCTGAATTCCTCTGAAGCCAAAATGAAATCAAGATCCAGATGCAGCTCAACAGCAACCAAGAATCAAACTTTCAAAACCCTAACTTACCTTATGGAAGGGGCAACAGTAAAAAACTTGATTTCGGCTGTGCTCCTATGTTGAAACCCACCACACCACCCTCCTCCACTTGCAATCCGAGCATATGATGAGAGGGAGGTTAAGCATGCGCTGATTTAGGCCCGGGCCGGTGTGCTGCGCCATGGAGGAGATCAATAGTGGAGGGCGCAGGCAACAACAAAGGGGGGAGAGAGCAAGAGGAGCAGGGAGAGAGCGAGAGGAGCAGCTATAGAGAGAGGGATGTGACTGAGAGAGAGCGAAGGAGGATCCGGGGGGATAATATATTTTTTTTATTCTCATAGACGCGTGTTATTATTTTCACCTTTTTACAATTAAAACCGCCACTTGTTTGAACTCATGAACATAGCGCAATGGTAACACACCAACTTGTGGACCTAGAGGTATCAGGTTTGATCCCAGGCGGTAACACAATTTTTTGCTCATTTTTTTATTATTACAGATGCGTCTTCATCCTTTTTCTTTTTGCTAAGGCCAGAAGCTCACTGGCATTCCTTCAGCACATTTCTTTGTCCAAGTCCCCGCATCGGTGATTCTAGGGTTCCACAGTTCTACCGGTGTCCAAGCACATCCGCCCGTCATCCTTCACCATCGCACGGCTGCCCGCTGTTAACCACCGTCGCTGCCGCCGCATACCACAACCACCATCACCATCACGCACCACTGTACGCCCGTCTCTGTCTCCAACTCCATTCGCCGCCATCCTCCAGCCACACTCCCCGATGAATGTCAGCCAAGGAGGTCAGTTCTGGCTAGGAGGCGACCTGATCTGGCGAGGAGGTGCTGGTGGAGGCCCAACATCCCCTCCTCAAGCCCTTCTAACCTCGACCTCTTCATGTGCTAGGACCCCGCCGTTGGGTGCCCCGCCACCGCTCCAAGCTCGCCTCTAGGTGCCTAGGGTTGCGCTGCCGCCACCACTACTCCAAGGTCAACGCCGCAGGTATTAGACTTCTTTCCCTCTATTCTTTGTTCTTTCAATATGGATTATCATCTGGTTTGTTGTTCAAATAAGCCGTCAGCTACCATACGAACAATAGTGATGATCTGCTGTTAGCCTGAAGTATGTTAGGTTGCTCACTCTAGTTTCTAATTGCCTAAAACCGTAGTACTGTTATTCATAGTAGGCAGGAAATTATTTTACTAGTAGTTTACTAAAAATGAAGGAGCAATTATTTTTTTGTGGTCTGTGAAAGAGCTGATACTATGTCTCTTATAGTTTCTTTACATAATGAAATAGCTTTCTCCTTTGTGACAATTAAATCATGCTGCTTCTGCCAGGAAACATGTTCGTGGTGCCGTAAATAAATTTAGATCAAAAAGCTTTGTACTGAGAGGTTGGTTAGGCTAAGGCCAATGCTTTGTGAGCTTTATGTTTAGAATGCACATCACAATACTAGCAGTTGAGCACTGAACTGAAACTAATACATGAGTAGTTGGAGTGGCAGGTACTAGTAGGAGTAGGGGCCAAGTTGGGCTCAGGCCCCCCTTGCCTCTGTGATTTACACAAGTCTCTGCTACTCTGCTCTCTGTCCCTACGTGTCTCCCTGTCCCTGCGCTAGATCTGTATCTGCTAGTGATTGAGTCACCAATGACTGGCTAGGGCCCAGAAAGGCCAGCAGCCACACACAGACATAACAATCGGTTAGTTGTGTTCCCACCGCTCAGCTTAGCCATTAGTCTGTTGACTTTGCTTATGTTGCTCTGCGTCGTCTGAGTCTTGTTGATTCTTCTATCTTTTTTCCTTCCTCATTCTTCAGTGTATAAAATTTACAGAGTATGCATACTAGAAGTGGCAGATTAAGTAATATTTTGGTAGATCTTATGTTGCTATTATTGGGAGTACAGGCATTCTACTGCTAGCTGCTAGGTGCTAGCTGCCATCACTATCACAACTGAGAGCAATTAATAATTAATAGCTATATTTAGCTTTAGGAAACATCCTATTCATGAGTTAGCTATTGCTGATGATTTATCTCAAGTTGTAACAATCAAGTAGCTATATTTTTTCATGGATTTGATAAATTCTTACAAGCTGTAACAATTCAGTAGATAACAAAGTAGCTATATTTCTTCAGTGCATTATTATATTTCCAACTTTCATCATATGAATTAAGCTTATTGAAAAGCTGATATATATATGTGCTCTAATAAAGTACTATATGGTGTCTGCATATATATCTTGAGATTTCACTTATAATAGTAAAATTATTATATGTTGGCATCTAACTTGTACTTCTTGCTCAACACTTGTTCTAGCCTTAATAGGCATAGTTGTGATTCTTTTGGTCAATAATTTAATATTATGACCCTTGTGATCTAGCTTATACTTATATTATCGTTATAAACACTGCTTATACATTTATGTATTCTGTCCATCCTTGTGCTCTAAAAGTTTACAGCCATGTGCTTGGATATCCAAACCGACAACAACTGAGGTGATATTGTCGTGCTCTGTTTTTGTAACTTATATGTAAATTCTTATATACATAGCTGTAGGTGTGCTTTCAAAGGCATGACCATATCGCTTCATATATTGTTTATGAGTGATATTTGGAGTATTTATGCTGCACGTCTCACGTCTTCATTTAGAGGGTTCATGTTTAAAAGATTAATGAGTTAGTTTTGTTTATTAGACTTAAGAACAAATGTCCAAAGTGCAGTCATTATTGAACTTACTCTTGTTTGGAGTAACCCATATTTGTGTTAGGTTGTTCTTTAATTCTAGTTTGGTGCTTATTAATTTGGTTATCTTGCTTCCGTGTTATTTATGAACACAAAGGAGATATCAATTGGTCCATAGGAACGCTTTGCCAATCCTATAGACAGTTTGGATTTGCTATTTTAGTATTAGATATACCATATAATGAAGTATAAGCTCTTGTTATCAATAAGTTCAGTTTCCTCTGATCGAAATGTTCCTGCTTTATGTGGATAGTAAAATGACCAAACTAATAAATTAGGTGGGGTAGCATGTCTGCTTTTATTGGTCAGACTAGGAAAATTCTATTCAGTTATAGGCACAAACTGTCCATTTAGATAATAGACACAGAGATTTCTAGACAGGTTATATTCTTTTACCAAGTACACTACTACCACTGTTGCGCTACTAAGTTACTCCTTTTACTTGCTATTTCTAGGAATCTGGCAACAAACAAAGGCTGATCATTGGTGTTAGTTGTGTCTTGTGAGTGCTAGCCGTTGACTACATACAGATCCCTATCAGAATGGTAAGATTTAGCTTTGATATACTAACACTACTTACTGTTAGATGGCAGAGCTTTATGTTGGTCACTAATTAACCTTACTAAAATTTGTTTTATTGGCTGATAAGGAACGTGAATCATCAACCGGCCATGAAACAAGTGCAGAGGAGGAAGAGAGAGATGCTAGTGCAGAGGACCAACATATAGATGTTACTGTAGAGGGGGAGGAGAGAGATGTTACTGAAGAGGGGCTTCCATCTGAACCTCCGCGTCGCCGCCATAGAAAGAGGACAGTGACACAGTGGCCAAAGGACACTATAGTTATCACAGAGCTTACTCCAGCTGGGATGCTGAAAGGTCCTTGTTTGGTTTTGGTAATTGAGTGACAACTTAGGTGGACTAATTGTGTTTATGTGAGATACACAGGTGATTAGTCCACAGGTATATGTGTGTGAGCAACATATGCCACGAAGGTGAAAATGGCTTGGAGATGTTGCAAAGCTCACACATGTGATGATGAAGGAGCTTAAATGCACATGAGACATGACATTGAGTCATGTGATCAAGGTGGAGAAGATCAAGACAAGACTTGGCTTGATGGACCAGTTGCAAGCGTGAAGGGCAAGTCGAAGGCTTTGGAGTGATGGACCGTATGGCGGTGAAGCTTGAGCATGACTTGGCACCGATGGATGATGGCAACGGTGAAGAGCAAGTGAAGTCAAGATCGATGAACCAATATGATCACGTGATGATATGAAGTGGATCATATCATTGTTGATCGTGTTGGTGCATGTGTTGCATCGACATAGGAGGTGATGGAATGGAATGCGCAAGGCAAAGGTATAACCTAGGACATTTCATTTCACCGGTCATAGGTGTGTAGAGAAGTTTATGACCGGGTTTAGGATAGATGGCCATACTATCAAGAGGGGCAAACTTGTTTGCATATCGGTCATTTAGTGCCACTCGAGTGATCTAACTTTGCATCGTCGCTAGGATTGAGTGGCGTGGCAAGTTGAGTGGCTAATCCTTTGAAAAATGATTATGAAAATGCTAACACACATACACATGGTGGTGTACACTTGGTGGTGTTGGCACATTTACAAAGGAGATAGAGTTGGAGTTGATGTGGATCAACTTGGTGAAGAAACTCCACCAGCGGAGTGTCCGCCCGTAGAGTGCGGACAGTCCGACGGTGCCACCGGCGCCCTACACAGAAAAGATAGGGTCTCACTGAGTGCATCGGACGCTGGCACTGGAAGTGACCGGACGCTGGCAGGGCGTGTCTAGTCAGGCTAACGCATGGTGACGCAGGAGCTGGTGTATGACTGGACGCTGGGCTACGTCCGATCACGTGCGACTGGACGCATCCGGTCAAGGTCGGTACCTTACTGTAAATGACCGGACGCTGAGGTCCAGCGTCCGATTAGTTGAAGCTGCTACGTCCGGTCAGAAGATGACCGTTGAGATCGGAAGAATGCCGTTGAACGTAGGTGACACGTGGCTGTCATCGGGCGATCGGACGCTGAGGTCCAGCGTCTGGTTAACACGACTGGAGCGTCCGGTCGGCCTGATTTTTGCCCAGTAAAAGGGTAACGACTAGTTTAGCCCTTGGAGCTATAAATAGAAGTGGCCTTCGGCCATGGTTGGTGCTGAGCACCTTGGGGGACTTTATGTCCATGCTTGAGAGTGCTTAGGAGCCTTCCATCTCACATATACCTGATAGTGATCATTCGATTATGTGAGTGAGCGATTCTAGTGCGGTTGCATCGTGAGATTGCATCGAGTGGCACTAGGTGATCGAGTTGCAAGCCAGTGGTGCTTGTTACTCTTGGAGGTTGCCACCTCCTAGACGGCTTGGTGGTGGTCTCCGTGGAAGCCTGCAAGAAGCTTGTGCGGCGCTTCGGAGAGGAGCTTGTGAGGGGCATTGTGCTTGCCCCGTGGGAGCCGCAAAGAGCAACTTTAGTAAAGCGTGTCATTGAGCTACCCTCACTTCTGAGGTAGGTTCTTGCGGCGCCCGACGTGCAGGCTTGGCGGGTGATGCCAATTAGCCGCTGAACCACCAAGTGAGCGGTCGACACAACGGGGACTAGCGTGTTGGCAAACATGTGAACCTCGGGAGAAAAATTGTGTCAACCTTGTTCTTCCCGTTGGTTTGCATCCCCGTTACACAAGCTTGCGATTACATTCATATACATTGAGCTTGTGTTGTTGCTTTTGTAATTAGTTAGCTTGTGTAGCTTGCTAGTTACCTTCTCGCTTGTGTAGCATAGAAGTAGCTCCCTTGCGTGACTAATTTGGTTTGTGTAACCTTGTTAGTCACATTGCTTAGTTTGTGTAGCTAAGTAATTGCACTCTCTAATTTGGCATTGGTTGCCTTGTTATTGAGCATTGCTAGTGAGCTTAGTTGGCTTTGTGCTTTTGCTTACTAGCATGTGTAGGAGCTCCCTTGTTGCTTAAAGTACTAGTGGCATAGGTTTGTGTGACCTTGTTCTTGGAATTGGTTAGGTGAGCTCTAGCTAGCCCGACACCTTTGTTGCTTGATTAGTATCTTTGCAAGGTGCTAGTGAACATAGATAGAGGAGTGTAGTCCTAGCTAGACCGATAGTTTTAATTCCGCAATTGTTTCTGTTAGCCAACGTGATTAAGTTTAAAAAAGGACTATTCACCCCCCCCTCTAGTCGCCATCTCGACCCTTTCAGATGCCCACTGAGAAGAAGGCCTAGATAAGAATGAGGAAGCTTGCTGGTCTAATTGTTAGACAAAGGATATCCTTGATCTTGGCTTCATTCAATGACCTAAGTGAAGAGGACAAGTGGTCATTATTTGATGAGTGTGTCCAGCCTAGATTGGAGTTTCCAGTTGCATTGAAGGATAGGGCGTTTAAGATGATGATGCAGATGGTAGCCAAAAGTTGGAGAACCCACAAAAGTGAGCTAGTACGTTGTTTCATCAGGAAAGGGTTGGATGCCACAGTGAAGCACACATACATTCTGCGTCAAGATTGGGCAAAATTTGTGGAACTAAAGGAGAGCGAAGAAGCAAAGGAAACAAGTGAGAAATACAAGAAGCTTAGGGAGAGGAACAAGCAAGACCACTGCCTGGGGACAAGAGGGTATGCTGGGATGGCCGAAAAGTGGGAGCAGGAGTGAAAGCATCTAGGCCCCTTGTTGGGTTTCGGTGATTAATGACAATACAAGATTACTATGACTAACGTGTGTTTTGCAGAGGCAATTAAGTTAGGTCATGGTAATAGAGATCAATTGGGCAATCAAGGTGGTCATGCCCCTACGATGGAAATCGTTTTGGTTTTCAAAGGATGGACGACAAGGTTAAGGATGACTAGTTCTAAGTGTCGATTGGAGTTGGAGAGGCACTTAGAGTAGTTTAGGACTTTGTTTTTCCTTTGGCCATACTATTAAGGGGGGTATGGACGGGTAGCTTGACCTAGATGAGTCTAATGAGTTAGGTGTGGTGCACACTTGCTAAGTCTAGCACTAGGTAGCTCCTACAAAGCCCCTAGATCTATTGGAGCAAACTTCATTCACGTATGATCGAAAGTTGGAAGTGAATGGAGGGTCAAATACTGACTGGACACTGGCTCCGGTGCGATCGGACACTAGCCGCAGGGTCCGGTCAGTTCATTTGACCAAGGTGATTGCATTCGGTGCGACCGGACGCTGAGTGGTCGAGTGACCGGACGCTGAGGACCAGTGTTCGATCGACACCAGTAAGGTTCTAGAAGAGTGAATCTACGACCGGACGCATCTGGTCAATACTGACCGGACCCTGAGGATCCTGCATCCGGTCGAGTACAGTAAGCATCTAGTGAGGGTTTAATGCAACCGGACACATCCGGTCAGTGGTGATCGAACCCTGCCAGCGTCCGGTCAACACTTAAACACTGGTGTGCGGGTTGAACTGACCGGAGCGTCCGGTCACCCCACAGAGGCACATAACGGTTCGTTTTTTAGGCTGCCTTATAAATAGAAGCTCCACTCGTGTGTGGAGTCACTTTTTGCTCATTCCAACAGCTAAGAAACACGTTTGTGAGTGCCAAGAAGAGCAAGGTCCTAGTGAGGTGATTGAGATTCGTAAATCCAAGAGACTAGCCTCATTAGTAAATCAAGAGTAGCAAAGTGTGCATCCACCATTCTCATTAGGCTTTGAGTGGTCAAGTGAGAGTTCATGCTTGTTATTCTTGGTGATCGCCATCACCTAGATGGCTTGGTGGTGATTGGGAGCTTGGTGATCACTCGGCGGAGCTTGTGGGTGACCCAACTCAAGTTATGAGCGGTTTTGGGTGATTCACCGCAACGGGGTGTCAAAGAATCAACCCATAGATAGCACTTGATCCTTGCACGGATCAAGGGAGAGCCACACCCTTGCACGGGTGCTCCAACAAGGACTAGTGGGGAGTGGCGACTCTCCGATACCTCGACAAAACATCACCGCGTTCCTCTCTCCCTATTTACTTTGAGCATTTACTTTGAGCATTTACTTTAAGCAATTCAATACTTGTTCTTACATTCATAGAATTGCCATGTTAGAGTAAGTTTGGAATATAGGTTGCAAGTCCTTTGTGCGTTGGATTGATAGAAACACTTTTCTAGGCACAAGGGGTTAATTGGGCTAACCATAGGATTTAATTATTGCAAGAAAATTTAGAATTAGCCCAATTCACCCCCCCCTCTTGGGCATCTTAATCCTTTCAATTGGTATCGGAGCCTCGTGCTCACGTTTTTAAGCTTAATCGCTTAGAGCAAGATGTCTCACGGGGATGGACCTCCTCCTATCTTTGAGGGAGATGACTTTCCATATTGGAAAATCCGCATGGAGGTGTACTTAGAAGCTCTAGACGTTGGTATACTTAGAGCCGCCACACAAGGCTTCCCAAAACCTCGGGATGCTACACACTTACAAGGCGATGAGGTTAATTATGAAAAGTGGAATGCAAAGGCTCGAAACACCATCTTTAGATGTCTTTGCAAAGATGTGTTCAACCGTGTAAGGAACCACAAAGATGCCCATTGTAACACCTCGGGTGTTAGCTTTGCATAACTTGACTTGCATAACATGAGCATGAGCATCAAGCATTCATAAACAAGCATTTACAATTGAAACATTAGATTGAAACATCTGCCACATTTGCTTGTTATCGCATGTTTCCTTGAACATATGCAATTTTTCTCATTATTTCATGTCTCCATGTGTCTATGCATATGATCATGAATGTATACATGTAGATGGTTGATTTGAGTCACAAAAATATATTGGCAATACTTAGGTTAGCAAATGGAACATGGTTCATGAATGTCATTTCCCATGATCAAGCCTTAAGTCATGTTCCATGTGATTACACTAAATAGCTCTATGAGTGACTAATACATGAAATGATTGTATGACCTTGCAATTAGCCTAAACATGTTTAGAGTATCATTATGAACAACTTTGATATTCATGGTTAGGGGTAATTAGGTCATTAAGCCATGATTTGAAGTGTATCATCATTTAAATGTGACATGTTTGACCAAGTTTGAACTAGGTGTTAGAGACCTTGCATGGAGGTGGTCACTAAAGAAAAGTTGTAGTATTTGACATAAGGAACAACTTTTATTTTTGGGTCATTGAATGATTCAGCTCCTAACATGTTTGAAATTGGATCACAAAAATTAGTAAAATCAACATTTCAAGACTTATACAATTTTTTCTAAGTCCTATCGACTGACAGCCTGACAAACCAATCTTTGTGATGATATTACTCAATTTTGGTTGCGAATTAGAGCATGATCCCTTGATAAGAATTGTAGCTGGCACATTAGACTTCAACTTTGATGTACAAAATTTTCGCTGAAAGTCCACGGTCACGAAGTTTTCATCACGGCAAAACTCGATGTCAGGCTCGAACTCACGTTCACTGATGAACTGAACCGGCTGGTTCAGTGGCCGACCATCGCCAGGACGTGGCCGCCGCGTGGAGGCCGCGATGGCCGCGCATCGCCATTGCCCTGACCGCGCAGGCCACGACGTGCCTGAGCACGGCATTACCACCCCAGCTACCGCCCGCTCCTGACCACGCCCTCAGTTTCACATTCTCGGCACCTCCTTCACCATCCACTCGCCTGCAGCAGCTGCAGCCTCGACGCCGAGAGCCTGCCATCGCCGTTGAAGGCGCCAGCTCGCACCTAGCTCCTCCATCACCACCGCAGCCCTCCACCGCCACCCCTGCAGCTCACCGCACCCACCCGTGCCTGCTGCCGGTGCTCGGTAAGCTCCAGCCCCGCGCACAGCCTCGCCGGAGCTCCGCCGCCACCCCCATCGCCGTGGTCAGACCCAACCCGACCACTGTAGGCCACGATAGAGCGCTAGATAGGTTCACCATAGCTCAGTTATGCTCATCCGAGCTCTAGGTCGAGTCGCCGTGGCTTCCACCGGCGTAACGCCGTCAACCCGCACCTCTGCCCCGCCATTGGCGCCACCGTAGTTGCTAGCTCCGATGAGAGGTCCCACCAAGTAGTGCAACGTGTGCACGAGGTTGAGTAGATCACGTAGTGATGATGTCACCGCCGATGAGTTCGCCGTCGGTGAGCTTTGGCCGCGCCACCGTCGCGTAGCGTAGCTGCTCTGTTCTTGTCTTAATGACGTGTGGGGTCCCCTATCAGCGGGTCCCACCGGTCAGCGACAATAGTATTGAAAGCTAGTTCATTTTGAATTCAGATTTCATGTGTTTTGTGATTTTTAGATCTCTAGTTTGGTAGCTTCAAAAATTGTGCAATAAATTTGGTAGTGTTCCTTAGGAAGTGTAGTATTTAAGAAAAATATGATCTTGACACTTACAGAAGAAATTTTGGAAGATTTAAATGGAAGTTTGAAATATGTTTTTGAATGCATGCAAATTTGTTTATTTTATATCTAGAGTTCCTGTGCTCCAAAAATTATGAAATTTTTGTGGTAAGCTATTCTTGTCATGTATGAGCTCTGGTAAAAATTTGAGGATCAGTGCATGTGTAGAATTATAGTTATAGATTTTTCTTTTATAAATAGTTAATCCTTGTATGAATTTTTATAAATTATTTATGAATCCAAAATTCATGAAATTTGTTGGGGTAATCCTAGTACCATAAGGATGCTAAGAAAAATAAGAAATCTGTTGCTTGACACTTTTCACTAGGGTTTTCTATTTATGCTATTTTAAGCATTTATGCTTTGTCTTTTTTGTATAGGGTGTTTTACTAAATAAAACAGTATGAAACTTTTACAGTAGTCTTTTGGTAGAATTAGTAAGGCACTGTCAATTTTTAAGAATTTTTTATGCACATTTGATATATATTTATTATTTAACCTATGTATCCAAATAAAATAATAAAGGCATATAAAGAAATAGTTTGGGCTTCACCATTATATTTTCTTGGATGTATTTTGTATGCTTAAACTGTTGGTAGACTTTGTGTTGTCAAACTTTGAATGATTACATGAAATAGAAGTATTGTTACTTTGTAATGCAAATTGGAAGGATTCCGGACAGATTCTGGAGTTTGATAAGTTGCATGATAAAAATGATGTTTACTGTAAAAATGGTTAATAACAAAGTTATAGGTAATTTTATAAGCTTTCTAGAAAGTCCAGGATCACTACATTTGGATAATTAGAACTCCAGTTATGAGTAAAATAAGTAGCTGCTGTTTGTGAAGTAGTAGATGCATTGTCGAAGTAATTAGTTACATAATCAAGAAGAGAGATGCACCTACTCAGTAGAACATGATGCACTTGTTAACATATATGCATTCACGATATCTTATGCCACATTCATGCATCTAGGATCGGAGGAAGAAATAACGTTGCTGGAATTCGACGAGGTAGAGGAAGGGGACCAGTAGGAGAATCCTCAAGTCGCAGCTCCCAAAGGCGTGGAATAGAATCCTGAAGAGCTTCCAGAGTGTCCTGACCACCGCCCCACTTCCTTTCTGCGAGGCAAGCCTCGGAGCATTCTAAGTCTCCCAGTATTTTACAAATGATTACTTAAGTATTTATGATTGATGCATTAGGTTATAAGAGTTGAATGGGACCACTTGATGCATATACATTCCTTGTCTAGATATTACACCTTTAACCGGTATAGGTCCAGGATCGAATATATGCTTAGCCATGCTTAGACTGGTAGAAGTCGGGTGATGTCCTGTCACCTGCGAGATATAGGTGGATACCGGAGCACGGTTGGCTATATTTGCTATCGTGGAACAGAACCATGGGGTAAAAGAAAATCGAGACCGAGCGGGATGTCGATAGAGAAGCAACAAGACATGGAGGTCTTGGGTGTGGATCTATCCCTGTCTACGTCGATTAAGGACCGTACCGTTGTTGGCACTTCTGACAAGATTGAACGCATGCCTCTCACTTAGCTGGCCAGATAACTCGTTCCGACCGCGAAGCCGAGTAGCTCAACTCAGGCCGGGACCCGTTCTGTTGTGCGCTCCTTCCGGGGGACGATCAGACTGAGCCCAAGGGCAGGCTAGGCCTAAACATCCTGGCATCTGGTGTCCCAGATTGTGCGACGTGGTACGGACCCGTGAAATGTGGACCTGAGTTGTACCAAAGGTGACCTAAGGCTGCCTTCGCGCGGTATGCCTGGGTTTGTGTTAGGAATAAATCCCAGCTGGTTGAAATCGATTCGAATCGCCGTCTCTCCCGGATAGTGAGAAACTTGGCTAGTCCCAACATCATAGTAACTGTGTTATCGAACATGATGGTTCGAATGAATATGGAAGTACAATACCTGCTATGGTTACTATTGTATGCTTTTAAATTGATCTATCACATGTTTGGCACAGGATAGTTGCTAATCTAGAGATGGATAGACATAATTAATTGATAAAGGAATCCTAATTGTACAACTAAGTCATTTGCCTTTATGCAAAATATTGTCAAGCTATCTCCACTTATACAGCCTTGCATAATCCTTAGAGTCATTTTATTTCTGGTTTATGACGGGTAAGTCTAGCTGAGTACCTTCTCGTACTCAGGGTTTTATTTTCCCATTGTTACAGATGGTACTGTGTATCATGGTTATTGCAAGAGTTGCTTCTATCCCACCGTGGATGAGGAGTAAGCCTTGGGCAGGTTTCTTTATTAATCCCTATCTTTGCTTTTGTGGACCGTGATCCTACTTGGCACTGTATCAAACTATGTTGGAAACTTTATTTTCGAACTTAGTTGCTTCCGCTTTATCTATCAAACTCGGTTTGTAATAACTTTTATTCGTACTCTGATGATGAAATGTATCTGTGAACTTTATGTAATATGTGGCATGTATGTTGAATCATGTACGATCTTGGTTGTTGTAAATCGTTTATTGAGACCCGTCGTGGTACTCGACGGACTACCGGGTTTATATGGATTCAAGTATGATTGTGCGGCCACTTGCGGGCTGCCATTGTACTTGTACTCTTATAAATTGGTCGGTTCTGCGACAGCTGGTATCAGAGCAAGATTTAACGTTAATTGTCACATGTGTATTTAAAACAAAAGTTTTTTGTTTTCCAAACACCCTTCTCTAGCAACTAATAGTTATATTGATAGGTATTTGAAATCTAAAGTGTGCCAATGATCACTTTCCTTATGCCCAAATTAAGGACTATTAGGTGGCTATTTAAGTACTAAGATGGGGGTTTTTACTTCGTCGTCCATACGGCGTGATATTGTATGGATGTCATTCACTTGAATGGTAATGTATGGATCAACTGCCTCTATGCCAAGGTAAGATGATGAGTGTATGACCGTAAGATGTGAGCGTGCGGTCGGGGAGAGTTAGCTTTGGTATGGCTAGGTATGCATGTTTTCATGTGTATATGGTACGTATTTAATTATGGGTTTAAATTATTGTCGGGTAGCTTGATACAGAAGTATATGTATGGATATACATATATGGAAGTATTTAAATTTACATTCTGCATATTTCATTATGGGTTTGGGCTGAAATGAAATTTTATGCAGGTACACTAACAACAAAACATGTAGCTCGACTAGTTATGCTATATATGAGAGAACGTATGTATGCCACCGTGTCTACCGTTAGAAACAAATTTTTCCTAAGTTTGTGAGGACGTACGGAACGAGCATGCATCATGATAATTACCATTCACATAATTAAATTGTTCCTCCCTTTATAAAATTCTTACTCGGTTATGTAACTCTTATCCATTATGGCCTTGTCTCACCAAGTGTACATGTTGATGGTACAGATGGCAACACCCGTCAGAGGTGAGAATTTCCTGAATGTTTTTGGAACACCTACCCTCTTGTGGAGAGTTCTGCACTTTGCGGGGTACCATGAACTGCCCCAGTATCATTGGATCGAAGAGTACGTGGAAGGACAGCCATGGTATGAGGTGCGGCTCACTATACCAGCCCGCACACAACCGCCCTTCTGGCAGGAGTGGAAGGTAGAATCAGAAGGGAAGACTCCTTGGGAGGCTGCCCAAGTTGTGGCCTTTGAGATTCTGAGGCAAATCTGTCAGCAACATGGAGATGCACTTACCGGTAGTGCAGCGAGTGTGTTTCCTTGGGTGGATCCGTCCACCACAAATTGGGAACAACATAGCCAAAATGCTTTGATCAGAGATCGGGATGAGCGCTTAAATAGCTTTAGTCCCACCATGAGTGCAATGTTTGCCGTGATGAAGATGTTTTGTGCACGCCAGGACACTAGGGATTTCTGGCAGGAATCATATGCCACTTGCATGGACAAACTCATGAGAGCGGAAGCCACGCAAAATGGGCTCAAGAAGTGTGTGCGCAAGCAAAAGAAAGCCGCAAGTAAAGCCCGAAGGGAATCTGACCAAGCTTATGAAGCTTGGGGCGCTCTTTATGCCCAAATGGAATAAGAGGATCAGCAGAGAGCAGCAGCTCAAGAAGCTAGAGCTAATGATCAAGCTGTACTTGCAGGACTATGGGAGCAGTTGGAAACCGCCCGTACGGAGGTGTCCACAGCTAGACGTCAGCGTGATGCAGCAGAAAACCGTGTCGCTAACCTAAGGATAGAGCAAGACAGGCACCGCGACATGAGCCCCGTACAGGATCGTGCTAAAAGGAGCCTACGTCAACAGCTTGCACAAGCTCAACTGCAAGTAATGAATCTTCAGCATGAAGTGCACTATTTGAACAACCAGCTGAACCCTATCCTTGATGGGGAAGAGGATGGTACAGATATGGAAGAGGATGATGATGAGGAGTCTGAGGAAGGAGATGATCCTATCTCTGACCTCGATAGTGATCATGACAAGGATTAGATCGCGTAGTACTTAGTATAAGTACTTAATGTATCATCGTTGGTTATGTAATGGACCTATAGTTTGGATTTAGTGTTGGTGATTTGAACTATCATGTAATATGGTTATTTGCATGACTATCGCATGTTCGGTTAAAACTCTAATTCGTGTTGATCTATCTGAGCTCCTAATTTGGATATTAACGTGCTATGAGTCCGATGAGCGATCAAATTGGTGATGTCATGTTGCGAGAATGAATTGTTATGCCTCTGTTTTATTGTGAATTTGAGAATTTTCTCTAGTAATTTCAGTTTGGCATGATTATGATTCATCTGCAATCTTGTGGCATCAACCAATAATCGCTTATTGTTGCAACCTCGCAGATGACGCGCACCCGTGCTGGAGCTGGTGGCAGCCAGGATGGCAATAATGATGACTTACCACCACCGCCGCCGCCGTCTGCTCAGGAGTTCTTTACCTAGTTCTTGGGGAGCCAAAGGACAATGGAAGAAGCTCTGCGCCTCATCGTGCAAAACACCGCCCGTGGCCACCCACATCAACCAGGGGCTGAGCCAAATCAGCACAGTACATTCAAGGAATTTCTGGATATGAAGCCTCCAATCTTCAAGGTGGCTGAGGAACCACTACAGGCTGACGAGTGGCTCAACACCATTGAGCAAAAATTTCGTCTACTGAGGGTCACAGAGCATCTAAAAGCTGAGTATGCTTCTCATCAGCTGCAAGGACCAGCAGGGATCTGGTGGACACATTTCTTGTCGTCTCTGCCTGCTAATGCGCGAGTGACCTGGGAACAGTTCAAGCTGGCTTTTAGGGGACATCATATTCCCCCAGGCCTAATGCGCATGAAAGCGGCTGAATTTATGAGGCTCACTCAAGGAACGAAGACCCTCACAGAATATATGCACGCATTCAACAACCTATCCAGATACGCTCCAGGTTTTGTGGATACTGAGGAGAAAAAGATAGAGAGTTTCAAGCAGGGTCTGGGTACCAAACTGATGAAGACCATGACCAATTCTAGGTGTGCCACATACAATGAGTTTATTAGTGATGCCTTGACCCAAGAAAACCACAATAACATGCATGCCGTTGCTAAGGGTCGCAAGAGGGCATATGAGGCAGGTGCCTCCGGATCTTCACAGTCAAAAGCGCCTATCACAACTAGGCCACAATTCCATCCACCTGCACCCAAGTTTAGGCCTCCACCACCTAAAGCTCAGAATAACAGGCCACAGAAACCATTCCGTAAGGCATTCACTATTGCCTTACCAAAAGGGACTGGCAGTCAAGGAAGCTCCACAGGACCTAGGAATAATCAGCCATGTTTCAACTGCAACCAAATGGGTCATTGGGCCAAGGAATGCCCCCACCCCAAGAAGAATGGCAACCCAAATCAGAACAATCAGAGGTAGGCGAACGCAAGGGCACGTCCGGGATACGTGTATTATACTGCTGTTGAGGAAGTGCTCGCTGGAGAAGTTGTCACGGCTGGTATGTTTCTCGTCAACAAGCATCCCGCTGTTGTTTTATTTGATTCGGGAGCTTCTCATTCATTTATGAGTCAAGCATTTGCATCTAGACATGATCAAGAAATAATTGAAGTAAGCAAAGGGGGTTATAATATAAGTTCAGCAGGGGGTACTATTTCTACCAAAAAGATAGTCAAAATGTGCTCATCTCTATACAAGGGAGGGAGTATACAACGGATTTGATAATATTGCCTGGGTTATCGATAAGTGTAATCTTAGGCATGAATTGGATGAAGGATCATGGTGTTCTTATTGACACTAGCACCCATACTATTATGTTGAGAGAACCCACGGGAGGGAATGCTTTTCTAGTACCACTCTCCCGCAATTTTGAACTCCAACATTTAGCTTGTGCTATCCAAACCACCACACTTTGTGATATCCCAGTGGTTTGTGAGTTTCCGGATGTATTTCTAGAGGAATTACCAGGTCTACCACCGGATAGGGATGTGGAATTTAAGATTGAGTTAGTGCCAGGTACGGCACCCATATCAAGAAGGCCCTATAGAATGCCACCTAATGAGCTAGCAGAACTTAAGGTTTAATTACAAGATCTATTGGACAAGGGTCTTATTCAACCTAGCTCATCTCCGTGGGGATGTCCAGCCTTATTTGTGAAAAAGAAGGACAAGTCAATGAGAATGTGTGTAGATTACAGACCACTCAATGCTGTGACCATCAAGAACAAATATCCGTTGCCTCGCATCAACATCTTGTTCAATTAGCTAGCGAAGGCAAAGGTATTCTCCAAAATTGACTTGAGATCAGGCTACCATCAGATCAAGATCAGACCGGAGGATATACCTAAAACTGCTTTCTCTACTAGGTACGGCTTATACGAGTATTTGGTTATGTCTTTCGGACTAACAAATGCTCCAGCCTACTTCATGTACCTGATGAACTCGGTATTCATGCCCGAGCTCGACAAGTTCGTGGTCATGTTTATCGATGATATATTGATTTATTTAGAAAATGAGTCTGATCATGAAGAGCATCTGAGGATTGTTTTATCCAGATTGAGGAAGCATAAGCTATATGCGAAATTTAGCAAGTGTGAATTTTGGTTGAGCAAAGTACCTTTCTTAGGTCACATCTTATCAAGAGATGGAATCTCTGTAGACCCATCAAAAGTACAAGAGGTCATGGATTGGAAAGCCCCAACTTCGGTTCATAAAGTTCGGAGTTTTCTAGGGTTAGCAGGATATTATCGTCGTTTCATTCCAGATTTCTCAAAGATAGCTAAGCCTATGACTAGACTACTTTAGAAAGATGAGAAGTACAAATGGACACCAGAATGTGAAGCAGCTTTTCACACCCTCAGAACTTTGTTGACTACCGCACCTGTGCTAGCACAACCAGACATTGAAAAGCCGTTAGATGTATTTTGCGATGCATCGGGAATTGGTTTGGGATGTGTGCTTATGCAAGAAGGAAGAGTTATTGCATATGCTTCTCGACAACTGAGAAAACATAAAGTCAACTACCCTACACATGATTTGGAACTTGCAGCAGTTGTTCATGCATTAAAGATATGGAGACATTATTTGTTGGGCAATGTATGTCATATATATACTGACCACAAAAGTCTCAAGTATATCTTTACCCAACCAGAGCTGGACATGAGACAACGAAGATGGTTAGAATTGATTAAGGACTACAATTTAGAAGTGCATTACCATCCGGGTAAAGCTAATGTAGTAGCAGATGCACTCAGTCGAAAGTCTCATTGCAACACTACAGAAGCATTATTGGAAGATGGATTCAACTTATTACACCCTGCTGTACTACACAATATCATGATCAGTTGTTCACTTGAGAGCAAAATCATAGAGCTACAGCAGACGGATGTAGGAATAAGGCACATCAAGAGAAAAATGCAAGAGCAAGAGACCAAGCATTTTAGATTGGACGAAAGAGGTGTATTATGGTTTGAGGACCGACTTGTGGTACCAAAAGACCGTGAGCTAAGGAATCAAATTTTAGATGAAGCTCACTCATCCAAATTGTCTATCCATCCGAGTAGTAGTAAGATGTATCAAGATTTGAAAACCCATTTTTGGTGGACTAAGATGAAGAAAGAGATCGTAGCCTATGTTGCTAGGTGTGATAACTATAGTAGAGTAAAAGCTGTCCATATGAAATCTACCGGATTACTTCAGCCATTGCCTATTCCAGGTTGGAAATAGGAGGAAATCAGCATGGACTTTATCATAGGCCTTCCAATGACACCACAAGGTCACGATTCAATATAGGTTATTGTTGATCGTCTCACAAAGTCAGCACACTTTATACCCATGAACACATGGTATATAGTTGGGAAATACGCTGAGATATATGTTTCCTAGATTGTGAGACTGCATGGAGTACCCAGGACTATAATCTCAGATCGAGGACAACAGTTCATAGCTCATTTCTGGGAGCACTTACACCAAGCTTTGGGAACCAAGCTAATCAGAAGTTTGGCATACCATCCACAAACTTCAGGACAGACGGAGCGAGTGAACCAAATCCTAGAAGATTTGCTTAGAGCTTGTGTTATATCTTCAAAAGGTTCATGGGAGAAATGGTTACCTTTAGCTGAGTTCTCCTATAACAATAGTTATCAAGCGAGTATCAAAATGGCTCCATTTGAAGCATTGTATGGCAGGAAATGTAGAACTCCATTGAACTGGATTGAGCCCGGTGAAAGGAGATACTTTGGTATTGACTTTGTCAATGAAGGTGAAGAGCAAGTACGTATCATCCAATAGCATATGAAGGCAGCTCAATCGAGACAAAAGAGTTATGCCGATAGAAGAAGAACACTGACTTTTGAAGTGGGTGACTATGTATACTTGAAAGTATCACCCATGAAAGGGGTGAAGAGATTTGGGATGAAAAAGAAGATTTCACCAAGATATGTAGGGCCATACAAGATTTTGGAACGGAAAGGAAATGTTGCGTATAAGTTACAACTTCCACCAGAGATGAGTGCAATATTTGATGTCTTCCATGTTTCTCAGTTGAAGAAATGTCTTCGAGTACCTGAAGAAGCCATTGCACCCACCAACGTGCAGCTTCAATTGGATTTGACCTATGAAGAAAAGCCAATTTGAGTATTAGAGGAGTTGGAAAGAGTAACATGGAGTAAGATTATTAAGTTCTATAAGGTGGTGTGGAACAATCATAGTGAACAAGATGCTACGTGGGAAAGAGAAGATTATTTACGAGAAGTTTATCCCGCCTTTTTCCAAGAATGGTAGGTCTTGCAAATCTCGGGACGAGATTTTTATAAGGGGGAGGGGCTGTAACACCTCAGGTGTTAGCCTTGCATAACTTGACTTGCATAACATGAGCATGAGCATCAAGCATTCATAAACAAGCATTTACAATTGAAACATCTACCACATTTGCTTGTTATCGCATGTTTCCTTGAACATATGCAACTTTTCTCATTATTTCATGTCTCCATGTGTCTATGCATATGATCATGAATGTATACATGTAGATGGTTGATTTGAGTCACAAAAATATATTGGCAATACTTAGGTTAGCAAATGGAACATGGTTCATGAATGTCATTTCCCATGATCAAGCCTTAAGTCATGTTCCATGTGATTACACTAAATAGCTCTATGAGTGACTAATACATGAAATGATTGTATGACCTTGCAATTAGCCTAAACATGTTTAGAGTATCATTATGAACAACTTTGATATTCATGGTTAGGGGTAATTAGGTCATTAAGCCATGATTTGAAGTGTATCATCATTTAAATGTGACATGTTTGACCAAGTTTGAACTAGGTGTTAGAGACCTTGCATGGAGATGGTCACTAAAGAAAAGTTGTAGTATTTGACATAAGGAACAACTTTTATTTTTGGGTCATTGAATGATTCAGCTCCTAACATGTTTGAAATTGGATCACAAAAATCAGTAAAATCAACATTTCAAGACATACAATTTTTTCTAAGTCCTATCGACTGACAGCCTGACAAACCAATCTTTGTGATGATATTACTCAATTTTGGTTGCGAATTAGAGCATGATCCCTTGATAAGAATTGTAGCTGGCACATTAGACTTCAACTTTGATGTACGAAATTTTCGCTGAAAGTCCACGGTCACGAAGTTTTCATCACGGCAAAACTCGCTGTCAGGCTCGAACTCACGTTCACTGACGAACTGAACCGGCTGGTTCAGTGGCCGACCATCGCCAGGACGTGGCCGCCGCGTGGAGGCCGCGATGGCTGCGCATCGCCATTGCCCTGACCGCGTAGGCCACGACGTGCCTGAGCACGGCATTACCACCCCAGCTACCGCCCGCTCCTGTCTGCGCCCTCAGTTTCACATTCTCGGCTCCTCCTTCACCGTCCACTCGCCTGCAGCAGCTGTAGCCTCGGTGCCGAGAGCCTGCCATCACCGTTGAAGGCGCCAGCTCGCGCCTAGCTCCTCCATCACCACCGCAGCCCTCCACCACCACCCCTGCAGCTCACCGCACCCACCCATGCACGCTGCCGGTGCTCGGTAAGCTCCAGCCCCGCACACAGCCTTGCTGGAGCTCCGCCGCCACCCCCGTCGCCGTGGTCAGACCCAACCCGACCACTATAGGCCACGATAGAGCGCTAGATAGGTTCATCGTAGCTCAGTTATGCTCATCAAAGCTCTAGGTCGAGTCGCCGTGGCTTCCACCGGCGTAACGCCATCGACCTGCACCTCCGCCCCGCCATTGGCGCCACCGTAGTCGCTAGCTCCGATGAGAGGTCCCACCAAGTAGTGCAACGTGTGCGCGAGGTTGAGTAGATCACGTAGTGATGATGTCACCGCCGATGAGTTCGCCGTCGGCGAGCTTTGGCCACGCCACCGTCGCGCAGCGTAGCTGCTCTGTTCTTGTCTCAATGACGTGTGGGGTCCCCTATCAGCGGGTCCCACCGGTCAGCGACAACAGTATTGAAAGCTAGTTCATTTTGAATTCAGATTTCATGTGTTTTGTGATTTTTAGATCTCTAGTTTGGTAGCTTCAAAAATTGTGCAATAAATTTGGTAGTGTTCCTTAGGAAGTGTAGTATTTAAGAAAAATATGATCTTGACACTTACAGAAGAAATTTTGGAAGATTTAAATGGAAGTTTGAAATATGTTTTTGAATGCATGCAAATTTGTTTATTTTATATCTAGAGTTCCTGTGCTCCAAAAATTATGAAATTTTTGTGGTAAGCTATTCTTGTCATGTATGAGCTCTGGTAAAAATTTGAGGATCAGTGCATGTGTAGAATTATAGTTATAGATTTTTCTTTTATAAATAGTTAATCCTTGTATGAATTTTTATAAATTATTTATGAATCCAAAATTCATGAAATTTGTTGGGGTAATCCTAGTACCATAAGGATGCTAAGAAAAATAGGAAATCTGTTGCTTGACACTTTTCACTAGGGTTTTCTATTTATGCTATTTTAAGCATTTATGCTTTGTCTTTTTTGTATAGGGTGTTTTACTAAATAAAATAGTATGAAACTTTTACAGTAGTCTTTTGGTAGAATTAGTAAGGCACTGTCAATTTTTAAGAATTTTTTATGCACATTTGATATATATTTATTATTTAACCTATGTATCCAAATAAAATAATAAAGGCATATAAAGAAATAGTTTGGGCTTCACTATTATATTTTCTTAGATGTATTTTGTATGCTTAAACTGTTGGTAGACTTTGTGTTGTCAAACTTTGAATGATTACATGAAGTAGAAGTATTGTTACTTTGTAATGCAAATTGGAAGGATTCCGGATAGATTCTGGAGTTTGATAAGTTGCATGATAAAAATGATGTTTACTGTAAAAATGGTTAATAACAAAGTTATAGGTAATTTTATAAGCTTTCTAGAAAGTCCAGGATCACTACATTTGGATAATTAGAACTCCAGTTATGAGTAAAATAAGTAGCTGCTGTTTGTGAAGTAGTAGATGCATTGTCGAAGTAATTAGTTACATAATCAAGAAGAGAGATGCACCTACTCAGTAGAACATGATGCACTTGTTAACATATATGCATTCACGATATCTTATGCCACATTCATGCATCTAGGATCGGAGGAAGAAATAACGTTGCTGGAATTCGACGAGGTAGAGGAAGGGGACCAGTAGGAGAATCCTCAAGTCGCAGCTCCCAAAGGCGTGGAATAGAATCCTGAAGAGCTTCTAGAGTGTCCTGACCACCGCCCCACTTCCTTTCTGCGAGGCAAGCCTCGGAGCATTCTAAGTCTCCCAGTATTTTACAAATGATTACTTAAGTATTTATGATTGATGCATTAGGTTATAAGAGTTGAATGGGACCACTTGATGCATATACATTCCTTGTCTAGATATTACACCTTTAACCGGTATAGGTCCAGGATCGAATATATGCTTAGCCATGCTTAGACTGGTAGAAGTCGGGTGATGTCCTGTCACCTGCGAGATATAGGTGGATACCGAAGCACGGTTGGTTATATTTGCTATCGTGGAACAGAACCATGGGGTAAAAGAAAATCGAGACCGAGCGGGATGTCGATAGAGAAGCAACAAGACATGGAGGTCTTGGGTGTGGATCTATCCCTGTCTACGTCGATTAAGGACCGTACCGTTGTTGGCACTTCTGACAAGATTGAACGCATGCCTCTCACTTAGCTGGCCGGATAACTCGTTCCGACCGCGAAGCCGAGTAGCTCAACTTAGGCCGGGACCCGTTCTGTTGTGCGCTCCTTCCGAGGGACGATCAGACTGAGCCCAAGGGCAGGCTAGGCCTGAACGTCCTGGCATCTGGTGTCCCAGATTGTGCGGTGCGGTATGGACCCATGAAATGTGGACCTGAGTTATACCAAAGGTGACCTAAGGCTGCCTTCACGCGGTATGCCTGGGTTTGTGTTAGGAATAAATTCCCAGCTGGTTGAAATCGATTCGAATCGCCATCTCTCCCGGATAGTGAGAAACTTGGCTAATCCCAACATCGTAGTAACTGTGTTATGGAACATGATGGTTCGAATGAATATGAAAGTACAATACCTGCTATGGTTACTATTGTATGCTTTTAAATTGATCTATCACATGTTTGGCACATGATAGTTGCTAATCTAGAGATGGATAGACATAATTAATTGATAAAGGAATCCTAATTGTACAACTAAGTCATTTGCCTTTATGCAAAATATTGTCAAGCTATCTCCACTTATACAGCCTTGCATAATCCATGGAGTCATTTTATTTCTGGTTTATGATGGGTAAGTCTAGCTGAGTACCTTCTCGTACTCAGGGTTTTATTTTCCCATTGTTGCAGATGGCACTGTGTATCATGGTTATTGCAAGAGTTGCTTCTATCCCGCCGTGGATGAGGAGTAAGCCTTGGGCAGGCTTCTTTATTAATCCCTATCTTTGCTTTTGTGGACCATGATCCTACTTGGCACTGTATCAAACTATGTTGGAACTTTATTTTCGAACTTAATTGCTTCCGCTTTATCTATCAAACTTGGTTTGTAATAACTTTTATTCGTACTCTGATGATGAAATGTATCTGTGAACTTTATGTATTATGTGGCATGTATGTTGAATCATGTACGATCTTGGTTGTTGTAAATCGTTTATCGAGACCCGTCGTGGTACTCGACGGACTACCGAGTTTATATGGGTTCAAGTATGACAGTGCGGCCGCTTGTGGGCTGCCATTGTACTTGTACTCTTATAAATTGGTTGGTTCTGCGACACCCATGCACTATGGTCGGACGTTTGTGAGCTCCATGAGGGAACCAAGAATGAGCGTGAGGAACGCTATCATCTTATGATTAAAAAGCTAAATTCATTTGAGATGCTTCCCAAAGAATGTGCTAATGAGATGTATTCACGTTTGAATGTTCTTGTAGAGGAAGTCAATGGGCTTGGACTCACTCAAATGTCACCATCCGACGTTGTGAGAAAGATCTTGAGTGTCCTCCCCATTGACAAATATGGGCATATTGTGACCGTGCTACACCAAGGTGATCTTTCCACCGCTACATCGACACAAATCTTGGGAAAGATCAATGCTTATGAGATGTACATGCACATCACGCCACAAGATGGCTCATCCTCTACCAAGAAGAAAGAAAAGGACCTAGCATTCAAAGCTAGCCAAGATAAGGGCAAAGCAAGACTTGAGTATGAGAGCTCAAGTGATGAAGAAGATAAAGATGAAGATCTTGCTCTCATGGTGAAGAAAGCCGCCAAAATGCTAAAGAAGCTAAACAAGAGTGGCATCAAGTTCGACGGCAAGAAGAAGAAGTTCTTCACAAGCTCTAGAAGAAAGCCAATCTCCGAAATGGATTGCTTCAATTGTGGTGAACTTGGTCATCTAGCACATCAATGCACCAAGCCCAAGAAGAACAAGTTCAAGAACAAGAACAAGGGCAAGAAAGATGACTCAAGTAACGAAGATGAAGATGAGAAGAAGAAGAACAAGCCATACAAGAAGAGAGATGGCAAAAAGAGGGACTTCCTCAAGAAGAAGAAGAGTGGAAAGGCCTACATCATCGGTGATTGGCTCACGGACATTGATTCATCTAGTGGATCATCCGATGATGATAGTGAAGATGAGAAGGTGGCCACCATTGCTATTGATCTTTCATCTTCACCGCCACCATCGTCATCATCCTCTACACACCTATGCCTTATGGCCAAGGGTGAACGCAAGGTAACCAATAATGATGATAGTAGTCATGATGAGCAAGCTAGCGATGATGATAGCGATAGCGATGATGATGATTCACCTTCATATGATGATCTTATCAAAATACTAAGAAAATACACTAAGATCATTAGAAAGAGTAGAGCTAAAAATGAAAAGCTTGATGCTAAAAATGATTCACTCTTAGCTAAATGCGATACATTGGAAAAGGCTAATGTTGAGCTTAAAGAAACAAATGATGCTATATCATCTAAACTCAAGGAGCTCAAATCTTCTAAGAAAGAGCTTAAAGATAAACATGATAAACTTGAGTGGGTGCATAATGAGCTCATCACTAGCCACAACAAGCTAAAAGATGAATACACTACTCTTAAGATCAATCATGATACTCTTGTTATTGCTCAAGAATTTTTACCAAATGAGCCACATGATGCTACTAACCATGTTGTTAAGATTGATATAGCTACATCATGTGATGATTTAATTGATGAGAGCATTGAGCAAGGATCTAGTGGCAAAGGCAAGCAAGTGGTTGAGTGTAATGACTATGATGAGTATATCAAGATCAAGAGTGATAATGAGAAGCTCAAGAAAGATCTTGAGGAGATCAAAAGCCACAACGCCATTGTGCTAGAAACTCTTGATCATGATGAAGAATTGATCCTTGAGAATGAGAAGCTCAAAGAAGAAAACAAGAAGCTCAAGGAAGAGAAGAAAGATGATGCTCTAAAGGAAGAAAATAAGAAGCTCAAGTTGAAGAAAGAGCATCTCAAGATTGGGTTGAGCAAGTTTGCTAGAGGCAAGCACCTCCAAAGTGAGCTACTCATGAACACTATCATGAAGATGGATAGAAGTGGCATTGGATATGTGGCAAGTGTAGAGAAGAAGAAGGCTCAAGCTCAACAACAACAATCAAAGCCAAAGCCAAAGCCAAAGAGATGTTTTGAGTGTGGACAAGAAGGCCACTTTGCTCATGAGTGCCAAACTCCACCGCCAAAACCCTTGCCCAAGCATGCTAGACCCTTTGCCTTCAATGCTCACTACATGCTTAGAAAGGATTCTAGTGGAAAGATGAAAGTCATGTTCTTAGGACCCCCTAACAAGAATAGGCCTAAGAAGATTTGGGTGGCTAAGTCACTTGTTGAGAAGGTGAAGGGCCCTCAACAAGTTTGGGTTCATAAAGCTTGAATCTCTTGTGTGTAGGTGAACTACAAGACCGGTGAAAGTCATTGGGTTATTGATAGTGGTTACACTCAACATATGACCGGTGATCCTCGTATGTTCACCTCACTAGATGAAGAGGTAGATGGACAAGAGAAAATAACATTTGGAGATAACTCAAAGGGAAAGGTTAAAGGATTGGGCAAAGTGGCAATATCAAATGATCATTCCATCTCCAATGTGCTATATGTTGCTTCTTTGAGTTTCAACTTGCTATCCGTTGGACAATTGTGTGATCTTGGCTTCCAATGCTTGTTCACCGAGAAGGAGGTTGTTGTATCCAAGGTAGATGATAATCTAGTGATATTCAATGGATTTAGATACAACAACTTATATCTAGTGGACTTCACCTCCAAAGATGCAAATTTGAAGACTTGCCTATTCACCAAAACAACACTTGGGTGGCTATGGCATAGAAGACTTGCTCATGTTGGTATGAGTTCACTCAAGAAGCTAATGAAGAATGATTTGGTGAGAGGGTTGAAGGATGTGAAGTTTGAGAAGGATAAGCTTTGTAGTGCATGTCAAGCCAGCAAGCAAGTTGCAAATACCCATCCAACAAAAGCTTTCATGTCAACCACAAGAGTGCTAGAACTCCTTCACATGGATTTATTTGTACCAACAACATACAAGAGTTTGGGAGGAAATCTTTATTGTCTTGTGATTGTTGATGACTATTCAAGGTATACATGGGTATTCTTTCTTCATGACAAATCCAAAGTTGCATCTTGTTTCAAGAAGTTTGCCAAGAGAGCACAAAATGAATTTGAAGTAAAGCTCAAGAAGATAAGAAGTGACAATGGGAAAGAATTTGACAACACAAACATAGAAGCTTATTGTGATAAAGTTGGAATCAAACATGAAGTCTCCGCAACTTATACTCCTCAACAAAATGGTGTAGTTGAGAGGAAGAACTAGACTTTGATCACTCTTGCAAGGACAATGCTAGATGAGTACAACACCCCCGAAGCTCTATGGACGGAAGCAATCAACACCGCATGATATGCATCAAACTGCCTATTCCTTCAAAAGTTCCTTGGCAAGACACCTTATGAGTTGCTCAATGGGAAGAAGCCGGACGTCTCCTTCTTTAGGGTTTTGGTTGCAAATGGTACATCTACAAGAAGCGGCAACACCTAGGGAAGTTTTAAAGACGTTGTGATATTGGTTTTCTTGTTGGTTACTCATCAAAGTCCAAAGCATATAGAGTATTTAATCATGCCACCGGCTTGGTTGAAGAAACATATGATGTGAAATTTAATGAATCTAACGACTCCCAAGGAGCACATGAGAATCTTGATGATGTAGGTGATGAACCATTGAGGGAGGCTATGAAGAATATTCTGGTGGGAGACATCAAGCCAAAAGATGATGAAGATGATGTACAAGTCATTGATCAACCTTCTTCATCAAGTGTGCCACAAGATGGTGAAAAAGATGGGAGAGTAGAAAATGAAGATACTCATGTCTCCCATGAGCAAATGGTGGTACAAGCACAAGATGTTGATGCTCCACAACCTCCTCCTCAAGTGGTCAATAGAAGAAATACACCTCTCCTACAAGATCATCCACAAGATCTCATCATAGGGAGTCCATCAAAGGGTGTAATGACTCGATCTCAAAAACTTGCTTCATTTATTGCTCATCACTCTTTTGTCTCTTGCTATGAGCCTACCAAGGTAGAAGAGCTCTCAAAGATCCGGATTGGATCAATGCCATGCATGAAGAGTTGAACAACTTCACTCGCAATGAAGTTTGGACTCTTGAAGAGCGACCAAAAGGTGCAAGAGTCATTGGAACAAAGTGGGTGTTCCGTAACAAGCAAGATGATCAAGGTGTCATTGTAAGGAACAAGGCAAGACTAGTTGCAAAGGGGTTCTCCCAAGTTGAAGGTTTGGATTTTGGAGAGACCTTTGCACCGGTTGCAAGATTAGAAGCCATCCGTATCCTAATTGCATATGCATCACATCATGAAATGAAACTATATCAAATGGATGTGAAAAGTGTATTTTTAAATGGCTTTATTAATGAACTAGTCTATGTTGATCAACCTCCCGGGTTTGAAGACCCTAGATATCCTAATCATGTTTATAAGTTGTTCAAGGCACTATATGGGCTTAAGCAAGCCCCAAGAGCTTGGTATGAGCGCCTTCGGGACTTCCTCATTGAGAAGGGCTTCACCATTGGGAAGGTCGACACCACACTATTCACCAAGAAGCTTGATGAGCATATCTTCATTTGTCAAGTATATGTTGATGATATCATCTTTGGATCATCAAATGAAGACTCATGCAAAGAATTTGGTGAATTGATGTCGAAGGAGTTCGAGATGTCCATGATTGGTGAGCTTACATTCTTTCTTGGTTTTCAAGTCAAGCAAATGGAAGAAGGCATCTTCATCTCTCAAGAGAAATACACAGAAGATCTTCTCAAGAGATTCAAGATGGATGAATGTAAGCCAATCAAGACACCAATGCCTACCAATGGACATCTCGACCTAGATGAGGGAGGTAACCCGGTTGATCAAACTCTCTACCATTCTATGATTGGTAGCTTATTATATTTAACCGCATCTAGGCCCGACATCATGTTTAGTGTGTGTATGTGTGCTAGATTTCGAGCTAATCCTAAGAAAACATATTTAATTGTCATAAAAAGAATCCTTAGGTATCTTAAGCACACACCAAGCATTGGTCTTTGGTATCCCAAAGGAGCTATATTTGAATTAGTTGGCTATTCTGATTCGGATTATGCCGGTTGCAAAGTTGATAGAAAGAGCACATCCGGAGGGTGCCATTTGCTTGGTAGATCACTTGTGTCTTAGTCCTCCAAGAAACAAAATAGTGTGGCTTTGTCCACCACCAAAGCGGAATACATTGCCACGGGTGCTTGTTGTGCACAAATATTATACATGAAACAAACTTTGCTAGACTATGGTGTAGTTCTAGAAAAGGTACCTCTTTTGTGCGATAATGAAAGTGCGGTAAAACTTGCAAATAATCTGGTTCAACACTCTCGCACCAAGCACATAGATATCTGCCATCACTTTCTAAGAGATCATGTTGCTAAAAATGATATATCACTAGAAGGTGTAAGAACCGAAGATCAATTAGCGGACATCTTCACTAAACCGCTAGATGAGGCTACATTTTGTAGATTGCGGAATGAGCTCAACGTACTTGATTTTAGCAACTTCACTAAAAATTGAGCCTTGCATTGTATTGTAATATACAACATGTTTAATGCTTTATAATGCATATAGGGCTTGTCTAACATGGTTAAGATAACCGCCGAAAAGCGTGTGAAGAAGCTTAACCTTGGATCAAACTTGACAAGCAACTAGATTTACTTACAAGTATTGCATATGCATGAATGTTGTTTTGTCGTTTTGTTCCATTTGCCCTCTTATTGCCTATTTTCTTAAAAAGAGCTATAGCCCAAGGCAAAATATTTTGAAAATATGAGGGTTTGAGAGAGGTCACTCACATCAGTCCTAATTGGTGTTTATTTGGATCTTATTTGAGTTGAGACTTGATTGGGAACAGGCAGCGCGGAGGAACATTGAAGACTTACTGGAAAAGGAGTGACCGGACACTGCACCGGACTCTGATGTCTAGTGTCCGGTCAGTTCACAGGAGGTGAACGGAAGCTGAAGGAGTGACCGGACTCTGAGTTTGAGCATCCGATCAGGAAGGGTTCCAGTGTCTGGTCGATCTACATGGCGTTAAAGGCAACTAACCGAACTCTGGCTGCGTTGGGTCATGGACCACTGGACGCGTCCGGTCGCAATTCCAGAGGAATTGGACCTCTTTGGAATCGACTGGATGCTAGGTGGTAGCGTCCGGTCGCTACCACCGGAGCGTCCGGTCATTAGATCTCGTGCGGCTTTCAATCTCTTCTCTTCTTTCCTTTCCTGTCGCATCGGGGGACTCATATATTCTCATGTACCGTACCTTGCACCGCATCCACTAAGCCCTAGCCGCCGTGAGTCGCCGTAGCCGTAGTCTCCAGCCACAAGCACGCCGCCGCCAGCCCACGCGCATGCCGCCGCCAGCTCACGCGCACGCCGCCGCCAGCCCACGCGCACGCCGCCACTAGCCCGCGCACACACCACCGCCTGCTCTCGCGTCGCCAGCGCCTCCCTGTGTCACGCCTGCCCTAGCGCCACGCCGTTCCTATGCACCACCAAGCTGCCGTGCCAAGCTCCGGTGTCCCTGCTCCGCCATCAGTCCTCGCCGCCAAGATTCACTGCTAGCTTTCACCCATTGCTCCATGCCGGTAAGCCCTTACTTCAACGCCATCGTGACCTAACCCACACTGCTATTACAAGCATTAACTTCAAATTGCAATCAGGGCCATCGATTCATCGTGAACCCTAACCCTAATGGTCCCGGTGTTCCCCCCGTGTGACGCATCTCTCCTTTTCTTCGGATTATTGGTTCGTCAGGTAGCAAGCCAGTCGATTCAATCTTGTACCTACATTGCTTGCTCTCATAAGGTTTCGCATCTATTAGATATATCATATTTACTTGTATATCCATCTATTCCATCGTGCAGTGAGTCGGTGCCGTTGAGGTGTTAGTGGCAGTTGTCAGTCAACTCGAAGCCAAGCTCGCGAGTACGGATCGAGGCCAAGCCTCAAAAGTGTCAGTGGACAGTTGATCTTGTCAGCGGCAGTGGTTCTAGTCAGATCAGATGGCTCACACCAAGAATGTTGGTGGTGGTCCAGGAGATAAGGATTGGAGGCCCTCGCCTCGCCAGCCTATAGGACCTAAAGGCAAGGTGACAAAGCAGGTTGCATCAAAGAAGCGCAAGTACCTTGATGCAGAGACAGCGAGAGCAACAGCAGTTGCTGAGGCCACAGAGTGTGCCGAGAGAGGAGGTGCCCGCAGTGGAGTTGTCATTGTAGATCATCTGGCACCAGACGCATAGGGTAGACTTGAGCGCATTGAGGGTCTTCATGGTAGTCCACCTGGGACTGTCATGATGGTAGGACGACGTCTTCCAGTTGTGGATCCTCAGCCTCAAGGGGAGTCATAGCAGGAGTCATAGCAGCAGCCCCCACCAGTAGAGCCTCAGCTAGCTCAGGAGACACAGGAGGGATAGCCGTCATAGTAGACTCAGGAGGGCCAGCAGGCCGAGGAGGCCAAGGAGACCGAGCAGGCACCCTAGCCACTACTACGCCGCTCTAGTTGTACCTAGGTTCTAGTGTCACTGAGGCCGCCGACACAGCGGAGGGGATCATGTCCACCACCTTGTCCATAGGGTCCGCCTCTAGTGACCCACCTTGACTTGAGGGCCGCCATGGCCAAGCAGGTTCAGCAGCTTTGCTTTATGGAGTTTGATGTGTGGTTTCCACCCAGGAGGGATGAAAGAGCTTTAGAGGGATTCTATACACCACTCTAGGAAGACTTCTACAATGCATATCTGAACAGTGGAGCCATTTTTAGATCTCAGCGGGTTTGCAGCATTGAGGCTATAGTCGCAGTAGCTAGAGAATATATTCATCCCTACCTTGCATATCTACCAGGGCTGACAGATTTGATTGGATGGACTGGAGTATATGTTCCATCCTGGGTTCATCAGTTTTATGTTTCTCTCTATATTGACCCACACCATAGATATATTCACTTAGCATTCAGAGGCAGAGACTACAAGATGATGAGTCAGAGGGCCAGGGAGATACTGAGGTTATAGGAGCAGCCTGTCAGGTTACATGAGGTATATTATGGACAGCAACAGCCTCCCAGGTGCCCTCATGGTGGTTTGGTGCCCCATATAGATCTTGTGCGCCATTGCTTCAATGAGCCCTTTGGTGAGGGGTCGAGGAGGAACCCCAGTGACCTTACTCCTACAGCTAGAGTCCTAGAGGCTATCATTAGGAGGACACTACTTCCCAGGATGGGATACAAAGAAGGCTTGACTCATCTCTAGCTTTGGCTCCTCAATGCCCTGATGTAGCAGACAGTGTTCGATATTTGGGATCTTCTTCTGTCTGAGATGGAGGACACGATAGCTAAGGGCTTCAAGGGTCACAGGCAGCTTCCATATGCACATTGGATCACATTCCTTATGCTTAAGGTTGTGCATGTTAGGACACCTGAGATGGTTGCAGAGTACAGAGGTGCCACCACAGAGTTTCTAGCTTATAACATGGCACAGAGGATCAGGCATAGCACACCATAGGCACCCACTCAGCCTCACCATCGTCCAGATGTACCAGAGTCTGTAGCTCAGCAGGATGAGATTATCAGAGGCATAGCCGCTACTGAGGAGGAGCAGCTTGAGGCTCAGGAGGAGAGGAGCGAGTCTAGTGACAGTTTGGATGACGACTGCCTGCCTATTCCTCAGATGCCTCCATGCAGACATGATGCAGAGGCCGACAGTTCTAGCTCTGCTCCACCTGCACCATAGATGGACCCTGCTTTGATTGCTATTCTTGAGCGGATGCAACAGGATCAGGCACGACAGGCTCAGGAGACCGTTGCCAACTTTGCATAGTTTTAGGCTTGTCAGGATGAGTTCCAGCGATAGTAGCAGGTCCTCTAGCAGCAGCAGTAGCAGATGCATTAGCAGCAGTTACTCATGCAGCAGCAGCTTATGGGATTTATGCAGCATGTAGTAACAGCACTTGGGGCTCCACAGTCACAGCCTTCACCTTAGCTTTCTCAGCCTGCCACCACTACGACGACTCCAGCAGTATAGCCCAGTGGGCTTCAGAGTTAGGGACAGCCTCTAGCTCTGTTTGCTTCTCCCACAGTATAGGTGTCCCAGTGGTTATCATCGCTAGTGGTAGCCCCATAGTTCACACCATATCAGACGGGCTTCACACCGAATCAGTCACCCTCGCTATTTGTACCTGACATGTCAGTCTCCAGGAGTCTTGGAGCATCTTTTAGCGAGTTGATAGGGATGGCTACACCGCCACATATGTATGCCCCAGGTCCTTCTATAGCAGCTCCTATCGTCGTGACTACTCAGAGGCTCCCTTCTTCTGTTGCATCTTTAGATCCTATGACAGATATACCAGCAGCATCACAGGCAGCACCTGCCCTAGCTCAGACCCAAACTGCTTCAGAGACACTTCCAGCCACAGAGGGTTAGTCAGTACAGAGCTCAGGGTCAGATGATGATGGCGCCCAGTTCTAGCTTGCCCCTTGTACCTCCGCGCCCGGCTCGTTCACTGCAGCCCCACCGACCGACCCTTAGGTTTTGGTGTTTGACGCCAAAGGGGGAGAGGGTTCGAGTATGTAGACTCAGGGGGAGCGTCTTTTAGGGGGAGTCTAGTTAGCTATTAGTCTATTATATACATTTGGAGTTTTATTTGTGTGATACACTATTACTATTATGCATTCGTGTGTTTACTTTTATGCATACTATTATATCTATGTGATAGTGATATCTACATGATTGTGATATATGACATGTGTGCTCTCTACTTTGAATTCATTGATATGTCATATCACTTGTGTTATGCTCATTTGCTTTTGCTTCCACGTTTATACTCTGATGCAAATGAGCCTTATTGCTTGTACTCATGCTTATTTCATATCTTTTGAGTACATCCTATTGGCTTGGGTCATATAAGCTTTCCTAACGCTTTTGTTCTTATTGACAAAAGCTTATATGAACCAAGCATGTAAAAAACCTCACTCTTTCACATACTCGAGGTGGTATTGTCATCAATCACTAAAAAGGGGGAGATTGAAAGCATCTAGGCCCCTTGTTGGGTTTCGGTGATTAATGACAATACAATATTACTATGACTAACGTGTGTTTTGCAGAGGCAATTAACTTAGGTCATGGTAATGGAGATCAATTGGGCAATCAAGGTGGTCATGCCCCTACGATGGAAATCATTTCGGTTTTCAAAGAATGGACGACAAGGTTAAGGATGACTAGTTCTAAGTGTCGATTGGAGTTGGAGAGGCACTTAGAGTAGTTTAGGACTTTGTTTTTCCTTTGGCCATACTATTAAGGGGGGTATGGATGGGTAGCTTGACCTAGATGAGTCTAGTGAGTTAGGTGTGGTACACACTTGCTAAGTCTAGCACTAGGTAGCTCCTACAAAGCCCTTAGATCCATTGGAGCAAACTTCATTCATATATGATCGAAAGTTGGAAGTGAATGGAGGGTCAAATACTGACCGGACGCTGGCTCCGGTGCGACCGGACGCTGGCCACAGGGTCCGGTTAGTTCATTTGACCAAGGTGATTGCGTTCGGTGTGACCGGACGCTGGCTCCGGTGCGACCGGACGCTGGCCATAGGGTCCGATCAGTTCATTTGACCAAGGTGAGTGGTTGAGTGATCGAACACTGAGGACCAGTGTCCGGTCGACTCCAGTAATGTTTGAGAAGAGTGAATCTACGATCGGACGCATCCGATCAATAGTGACCGGACCCTGAGGATCCTGCATCCGGTCGAGTACAGTAAGCATCCAGTGAGGGTTTAATGCGACCGGACGTGTCCGGTCAGTGGTGATCGGACCCTGCCAGCGTCCGGTCAACACTTAAACACTGGTGTGCGGGTTGAACTGACCGGAGCGTCCGGTCACCCCGCAGAGGCACATAACGGTTCATTTTTCAGGCCACCTTATTAATAGAAGCTCCACTCATGTGTGGAGTCACTTTTTGCTCATTCCAATAGCTGAGAAACACGTTTGTGAGTGCCAAAAAGAGCAAGGTCCTAATGAGGTGATTGAGATTCGTGAATCCAAGAGAGTAGCCTCATTAGTGAATCAAGAGTAGCAAAGTGTGCATCCACCGTTCTCATTAGGCTTCGAGTGGTCAAGTGAGAGTTCATGCTTGTTACTCTTGGTGATCGCCATCACCTAGACGGCTTGGTGGTGATTGGGAGCTTGGTGATCACCCGGTGGAGCTTGTGGGTGACCCAACTCAAGTTGTGAGCGGTTTTGGGTGATTCACCGCGACGGAGTGTCAAAGAATCAACCCGTACAGAGCACTTGATCCTTGCGCAGATCAAGGGGGAGCTACACCCTTGCGCGGGTGCTCCAACGAGGACTAGTGGGGAGTGGCGACTCTTCGATACCTTGGCAAAACATCACCACGTTCCTCTCTCCCTATTTACTTTGAGCATTTACTTTGAGCATTTACTTTAAGCAATTCAATACTTGTTCTTACATTCATAGAATTGCCATGCTAGAGTAAGTTTGGAACATAGGTTACACGTCCTTTGTGCGTTGGATTGATAGAAACACTTTTCTAGGCACAAGGGGTTAATTGGGCTAACCGTAGGATTTAATTATTGCAAGAAAATTTAGAATTAGCCCAATTCACCCCCCCTCTTGGGCATCTTGATCCTTTCAAGGAGGACAGGGAATTAGTCATCGCAGGCATAAGTAATCCTTGGGACAAATATCCTCCTGGTCGCCCTAGGAATTGGCTGCATGCACAGAGTACATTGGTTATTTTAGAAGGTACTGCTGAGATTCATTGGGCGACAGAAACAACTGAGAGTGTCGCTCGACAAATTTTAGAGAAGGATGCAAAACTTCAGGCTTCAGGGATCACTTTGGTTAGGGAAAGAGATGTGCTCATAGAGGTCTTGGGACAACCAGAATAGACAGGGCACATGCGTGGTGTGTCTAGTTACTATGGGTGGAAGTATTGGCCAGATTGCACCAGCATGTACAGAAAGAGGAAGCGTTCAAATGTGGATGTAGAAGCCATTAAAGAAGAAGTTATGAGCCAAGTGACACAAGAAGTTACCACAAAGGTCACTAAGGATATCATGGACATGCTGCGTGAACAAGGAGTGCCTTTGAGGTCACCTTCCAACACCCCTACCTCTGTAGGTGGTCGGCAGAGCAGCTGTGCTTCAGCCTCAGATGTAGTCTGCAATGCACAGTTGGACGGACTTGGTGGAATTCCAGATCCGAATGCTGTGGACCTTCTTACAGAGCCAACAACGTGTACACTTGTAATCAAACCTAGAGGTAAAATGGAGGTAGTAGCAACAGGTCATGTATTCCCAAAGCAAAATGAGCTATATTCACTTCTAGTATAGGATGGATATGTCATTGTACATATTGATTTTGTATATCCGGAACATGAGGGCATTATGCTGAATCCGCCCCCAAGTGGTGAGATAACAAATCTTGGAGAGGCTCTTTTCAAGAGGGTCCAGTGGAGTAGGGGTTGCATTGTGGTATCACCGAAGGTGCTCTCTTCTCAAAGATCACCAAGACCACTGCATGGCCATGATGGGTCAGCCAAAAGCAATCTAAAGGACCTTGTGGTAGCCAATGTTTCATCCTCACAAGATGGGAAAGCGAAGAGTGCCACTATTGAAGACAAGCCAACTAAGTCCTCACATGCTACAACGACACCTTCGTCAGCCCCTAGAAAAGCCAAGAGTGACACAGAACAATAGGTGGGTGGCAAGCATAAGCAGCAGGAGGCGCAACCCACCAAACCATCTAAGAGTGCCCCTGTTGGAACTTTATGGATAAAGGCCAACCCTAAGTTCCAATTTGGACAGCCAATTCTATCAGCAACAGATGTTGAGAAGGCAGGATCTGGGTGTGTTGCTCTTCATGCCTACTACATGAAAGCATGTGTAGAGAATAGAATGGATGGGATAGTCGGTATGTTCAAGTGCCAGCATTTTAGGCGTGATTTAGAAACTGAGCCTTTCGTTGTGGGATTAGATTATTTGTTTGACCTCTTCACACTAGATGCATTAGATATGTCCATTCTTCGCTACTTGACACTGTAAGTACAGTTTCTTATATTTTAGACTCGTTCATTATTGCGTAGGGATGCTCTTCATATATTTCCTTGCTAAATTGCTTTTGTATGTTACTTTATTCCTAGATGCCTGATTGTAGAAGCTAGAGACATGTCTGTGCCGGTTGGCCTTCTTGATCCAGATCCATTGTCAATAGACAGCATGACCAGGGGTAGAGGTTTTAGCGTGTCGTATCTAGAAAAAAGCCTAAAGAAACATGCCAAGAAAGACTGTGATGTTTGAGCATAACTGTGGTGTGCACTGGATTGCTGTCATCATCATTCCCAAGTGGCAGAAGGTCTTGCACCTCGACTTCAATAGAGGCAGGAAGACAGATTTGAGTGGGTTGAAATCTATGATAGATGAGTGAGTGTTTTCTAACCTACTATTGACACATGTGTTTCTTTTTTAATTATGTTATTCAAAGTCAAAAAATGTGACAACAACTCATGTCTATGTAGGGCTTTTGGCAAATCCGTACCCAAAGCGAAGAACAGGCAGAAAAATGTTAAGTTGACCCATGCCACCAATTTTGCAGTAAGTAGTGCTTCACTTCCAAATATGATCAAATTTATGTTTCAATTCCCTAGCTTACCATGTGTTTGATATGTTTGCAGTGCCAGCAGCAAGGTCTGAACAACACTTGTGGGTTCTATACGGCCCACAACTTGATGCTTGCGATGGGGCAGACCAAATTGGATTCTCCTGAGGTACGACAGATATATATTTACTTATTAGTTGTTGTTTGACGTTGATTGTGACACTAGGATCCTCCAATGCTAAAAACTCCAAGGCTCAGCATCCATATCTTTTGGCTGGGTCTGATCTGGATGGTACTATACATTTGTCTAGGAGAAAGTGTAGCCACCTTATTATGTTGTTTAACCACTACCAGCTAGGCTGTGTATGTGTGTTTATGGAGCTAAGTAGGTAACATGCATCTAAATAGGTAAGTAACACGTAGGAAATATTTTTGAAAAGAACCTAAGTCAACTGAACAACTTGGATGAGCCTAAACTGAAGTAAGGAGACTAAACTTAAGGGTGTCCCAAAGGGTGACTAAAGTGATAGTCTAATGAGATTTTATTAGACAGAAGGAAGCCAGAGGACAAGAGGGAATAATATCTAGTCTTGCACTTCGATGTCCTTTTTTATTGTTTTTTGTGCTTAAGTCGCTAGCAATTTCTTTCATCCCGGTGAGGATGTCATAACAATCTCTAAGTTGATGTTTGTTGCTGATGTTTACTGCTGCTGCTGCTGGAATAGCCTTGTGCACAGTTAATGTGCTGCTGCTATCATCGCTGCGTATATATTAGTCTGAATATATAGTTATGTGCTAGATAAATAGCCTTTTTCATAGTATTTAGATGTATGTTTCAATGCATGTAAACTAATTAAGCATCATCTTATGGCTACATTACAGGAATTTGAAGTGCTGACCACTCGAATCAACTTAGAGGACATTAGAGAGAAGATTGTCATGTTCATTGTGTCGCAGATCATCGACCAAAAAGGAGAGTTTCATAAAGCAACTGTTTAGATGCATTGAAATCATATGCACAGGACTTTGTATGGGTGTTTGGGAGCTTGATCTATTTGGTTTGAGCTACTGTGAATCTGTTTAATTTGTTTATGTGATGAACACAACGGTAACAATTTTATTTGTTCTTATTAAGTGAACAATTTTAAAATGTGATGTCATTTTTGTGAGATCTGTAGGTATGATTATATTAATTGTGATATCAGTGGTCTGCTTTGGGCAGACATGTGTACGTTGCAGACGCGTCTGTGGTAAATAAATACTACAGACACGCGCTAAGTATACACGTCTGTAGTATTCTTCGTAATGCAGACGAATGTAACGAAAGAGCGTCTGTAGTATTCTGAAACTCTATAGACGCGCTGAGAGAACGAGCATCTGTAGTATTCTGAAAGTCTGCATACGCGTTTTAAGAAGGCACGTCTGTAGTTTTCTAAAAGTCTATAGACGGCTTGTTACAACACGTGTCTGCAATATTTTTAAACTCTTTAGACGCGTTGTGCGTCTGTAGTATTTATTGTACTACATTCGCTCAGACACAACACGTGTCTGTAGCATTTGAAAACCTACAGACGCTTTTCTATAACACGCGTTGAAAATAACTTTTGGTACAAACGCGTGTTTGTATTCACTCGCATTAGTACCTTATTACAGACGCTTTTTTTGCGCGTCTGTAATGAGATCTTATTACAGACTATAATGTCTCTTAACGCGCGTATGTGATGTGGTTTTTTTTACATAGTGTGCGTTGCGTTTTTTTTATCGTTTGGATAGTTATCTACTTGTCGGATTAATCTTCATTAGTGTTTTCTTTTGTTTGTGTAAATCCAGCTTGGACCCGTTTGTGCTTGGACCTTGGGTTCAAGTTGTATGTAATAAATGGCCATATTCTACCATGTGTACATGAAGCTGGATTTTTATCCTTTATTAAAAAACAAATTATAGATAGTTTCATTGAATAAAATTGTTGATAGTAGTAGAAGATATTACTAGCAGTTTGTAAGCGTTACTCTGCTGGTAATAACATGGAGCAGAAAAGTTTGGCATGCATCAAACCAGATAACTACTGGCATAATGAAGGGCACAGAGACAGACAGGTAGTACAGCTTGTTCCGCTACTAATCACACACGTCTATTTAGCCTGATCTACGAATCCTTCTTCCCTTCACCCTGCTGCTGCTTCAAGTGCGCGTGTGCGCCGCCGTCATCCTCATGGTCGCTGCCGAGGTAGTACCTCCTGAGCGCCCTGGGCAGGTAGAAGGGCAGCAGGAACGCGAAGAGGTTGAACCCCCAAAACGCCAGGTTGGCGGCCGCGAGCGCCCTGCCGGCCACCACCCGCCGCGGCGGCACGGGCGGGCCATGCACGAGGTCGTCGCGCTCCTGCATCTCCTCGCGCAGCCACTCGGACGCCGCGAACATCCGGCGCGCGCTGTACATCACGGGCACGGCGGCCCTGACGGGGAGCGAGAACGTGCCGGGCCACGCGGCGGCGATGCCCTCCGTGAACAACTGCGCGGAGAGGAGGAACGCGTGCGGGGCCGCGGCGGCGACACCCGCCGTGTCCTCGGCCCGGGGGCCGTCGAGGATGTAGAGCGCCGGGAGCGCGGCGCCGACGACGAAGCCCACCGCGGTGTGCACGGCGAGAGTGAGCCGCCCGCCGGCGCCCGGGAAGACGGGCGCGGCCGAGTTGGGCTTGCCTGGGCGCTGCGGGAAGGCGAGCCGAGCGAGGACGAGGAGGTAGGGGAGGAGGAGCACCGCGAAGGCGATCTCCGACAGCGGGACCGTGGTGTTGGAACCGGTAGTGACCACCGAGTTCTCGATCTTGGAGCTAGCTTGCAGCCGGCCGGGCTCGTTACCACGAGCCTGCGCTCCCACAGGTCCCAGGTCCACCGGAGCTACAACATATAAGGCCTTGGGCTTACTCAACCCAAAAGACTAGCCTGATAGGTGAGGGTTCTCCCGCCTTATATGTTGTGCTCCCCACCATCGCTACACGATGTGGGACTAAACCCCAACAATCCCCCCCTTAGTCACACATCGGAGTGCCCCCGCCATATGTGACGCTTGAGATTTTTTATTGAGTTTAGCTTTTTTTTTTTACCATGGGCTCTGATACCATTTGTTGGAACCGGTAGTGACCACCGAGTTCTCGATCTTGGAGCTGGCTTGCAGCCGGCCGGGCTCGTTACCACGAGCCTGCGCTCCCACAGGTCCCAGGTCCACCGGAGCTACAACATATAAGGCCTTGGGCTTACTCAACCCAAAAGACTAGCCTGATAGATGAGGGTTCTCCCGCCTTATATGTTGTGCTCCCCCACCATCGCTACACGATGTGGGACTAAACCCCAACACGTGGTGGAGAAGGCCAGCACGGCCGCCGCGCCCAGCGTGTTGAGCTGCTTGATGGAGAAGAGGTAGTAGTGGTGGTGCGGGCGCGCTGTGGGCGAGGTGGGCGTCGGGTGCAGCGGCGGCGGGGGCGCGCCCATGGACGGCAGCGTGATGCCGCCCCCCGCCGTCGGGCCGACGCCGCCTGACATGACCTGGCAAGCTGAGGTGCTGAGAGCGTGAGCGGAGCGCGGGCTTGGGCCGCTTGGCTGGATGCTGGAAGCGATGGGTGACTGTTGAGCGAAGGAGGCGTTCGGGCTCGCGATAGCGGCGAAGTTTAGACGAAGGAGGCTGGCGCGGGAGCGGTGGACGTGTGGTGCGCCGCGGTGGCCGGGCAAGCGGCGGAGCGCCGCGTGGGCTGACGGCTGAGTGGGAGGAATTTGGGATCGATTATTTTACCGGCCTGGGAGAACACCTCAACAGCGCGGCGAGAGCCGATCTGCAAGGGGCCTGACGTGGGCACCTCCTTGAAATTAGGATGACACATGTTGAGAGTTGTGAGCTGCAGTCTGCAGAGCTCCACGCCGTCGCCTAAACAACTGACAAAGAAGCTACGTGTTTCTAGGCGTGTTTTGCTGTGGTTGGGCTCGCTAGCTTGTTCTTTTTCTCTCATATAAATTCAATCTGTAGTTTCTCCTTGGAGAGCCATCATTCAAATAAAATTTGCCCTTCGATAACTTTTATAACTTGTTTGACATTTTAAAGAACCAATTACATTCTCTATACATTTTGAAGAGAATTTTTCGCTAAAATCTCTATTTCTTTTAGTATGAAAGGGCATTAAAGTTTTTTAAGAGTCTTTCAGAGTTGCTTCAAATGCTTTATATTGCTCAAGAAAATGTTGATGGCACATGACCCGCTTCCATCGAAAACAAGGAGCTCGTCTGCTCTTGGAGGTTGCTAGGTTTCCTAAGGAACTTTAGTTGGTCGTTTCCAACTTTTTTTAGGAAGCTCTATCAAATGTTGAGAGCCAATTTGACAGGATTGGGTCTCTTTCTAAAAACGACTTCAGCTTCAGTTTCTCTTGTGAAGCAACTTCGGTGAAATTAAAGTCGTTTCAGAAAAGATTTAACAAAAATAGCTTCAGTGATAGTTTAATAAAAATTTGTGTAAAATTTATGAGGACAAGTCAAGAGAAGCCATAATTTTGCAGCTCTAGTTCTTTAGTTAAAAATCGGTTCTAGCTCTTTTAGGTTCTTTGCAAGAAGCCTTTTTTAATAGTTGTTTGGCACGGCTCCGTAGCAAAAGCTGCAAAAGGCTAGAGCTAGAGTCAACTTAAAATGACTTCGTGAGAAAGCTCTACAAAGGTTTTTTTTTTAATTACATAGATGATTGGACGAAGCCACCTAAACATGGATTCTCTAGCTTCCTAGTGAAGCTAGTTACAAAGCTCTAGAAGAGACAAAAAAAACTATAGATGATTTCGTATTTTAAAAAAAAAAATCACTAGTTACAAAGCTCTAGAAGAGAAAACCGGTTTTTCCTTACTGGATGATTTTGTATTTAAAAAGAAGTGTGACCATTATCCTTTCTAGGTGGTACATTTGGTTATTCATTGGCTCCCCATTTTGAATTATCGGTTACATTTTTTTTTCTCCTGGACACTTAGATGGTGATCTAATTTTAGGATTGATAGTCCTTAGTGTCAGCCTCTCTTTATTTTGTTTAGGTTGTGTGTTTTATGCAGAGGCCAGATGTGAGTTCATGATTATTATATCAACCCGATGTAATAATTGTGATCTTTATTTACTTATTAAAAAAAACTTCTCCACCTTTCTGGTGAAGCCAGTTAGGGAAAAACTTTGTCAGACATAGCCAGGGCGCATTTGGTTGTGTACTCCAACTTACCGCACTACGCGCTGCAGCTTCAGCGCCCAAGTTCCGGCATGCTTTTGGTTCTCCTTTCCAAACTTGCGACATCGCAGTCTAGCCATCGCGTTTTAGTTCAATTTGTGCACCAAAAGCTGCTGCACTTGCGGCGGACGATTTGGTCGCTGCAGTTTTGGTGCGGACACAACTGCGGTGTGGTATGCAGCGGCACCAACCAAACACGCCTAAGTGTTCAGTTCCCATTTGGTATGGCTTCCTCTCTAACCTAAAAGCAAAATTAGGTTACCCCAAGACAACTAGCGACACAAGATTAGCATTGCTATATTCATCATGAAAAATATTTGTATAATGCAATAATTACTTTCATTTAAGCTAATATATTATTAGGGAAAGCAAAAACTTTTATTTCCGATGGGAGGGTGGAGCTAGATTCACATTAAATAGAGTATTTTTAGGGCGCACTTTAATTAGAGTTGTGCATGGGCGATACGCACCTGGAACTTTGCCTCTCCGGCTCACTACCAATTAACGAGTAGCTAGCATGAGATCAGGTGTATTGGTTCCAGCAAACTGAAGGTTATAACAATTAACAAAGACACATCGACAAAATAATCCTACAAGCTCCAGTAATGTCATTTCGGAAAGACAAATAATCCTACAAGCTCCAGTAATATCATTTCGGAAAGGACAAAGCACAGGGCAGATCCAAACTATCCCAAGTCCCAACGCGAAGCCTTACCACGAGGCACAAACGTATCGCCAGCGTCCCAGCAATCTCAGCCAAATAAATCACCCGCTAGAATGCGCCTGGATGATACCTATTATGATACAAAGATACCTATGATACAAAAGGTTACACATCCATTTGTTGCAGCAGAGCCTTCCAGTACCTGGGGCAGGACGGGTTCAGGTGAATCGCCCGAAGCAACCACAACTCGGGGCTCTGCGTCGTCTCCACCAGCTGGTTCTGCTGAGAAGCCGCTGCAGCCGACTGCCTCGCCAGCAGATGCATTTGGAAGTACACCTCTGCAGGCCTCAGTTCTGCACAACCAAACCGGGGGAAAAAAAAAGAAAGAAAAGGCATTGAGACTGAAACCAAACAGCTGACTGAAAACCCAATAGTATTCATTCGAAGGCTGGCTGGTTCAATCCGTACCTGGGGGCCATGAGAACCATTCCAGGCGAAGGTTTTTCTCCCACTTGGTTTTGGAGCCAAGGCTGCCCTCAGCTTGAGCCAGTAGCAGTGACACGAGAGGTAATGAAGCATGTGATTTCTGCTGGGCCTTTCTGAGGCTAGAAGCTGCACGAGATATAAATTGAGGAGCTACAAACCTCCGGGCAATTTCCATACAGGTTGCACCTATCAGTGATGTTTCATTCAGTACAAAATTAAATTACATAAAACAGGAATATTTCATAATTAGTAATTAATCAGGCCTATTATAGACTAGTACTCTCAGACCGTGCAGGGAAACAGTCTAAAATTAGAAGCAGCGTTCTTCACACGGCATCCTTAAAAGATTTGATCAATTTAATTCCACAAAATAAATTATCAAGAAAGTACCATCCAAGCACATTTTTTCCTTAATTCACTGTTAGCATAATGAACAGTTAGTACCATTCAATAACCAGTGCAAGGAATGTACTACATATCAACATGAATAAGACTGGCAGAAAGTTTGTTGATCTGATAAGAACCCAGTTTATTCCTGGATTCTACTGGAGAGAAGAAAACAACCAAGTTTATTCCTGGATTCTACTGGAGGGAAGAAAGCAACCAAGTTTATTCCTGGATTCTACTGGAGAGAAGAAAACAACCAAGTTTATTCGTGGATTCTACTGGAGGGAAGAAAGCAACCAAGTTTATTCCTGGATTCTACTGGAGAGAAGAAAACAACCAGGTTCACGGTGCAACTTCATACCATAAACAGCAAAGGGTTTTAAAGAATCCTTGACGACTAATGAGCTATGTGAGAAGAAAGCGGCTAACCATTAAGGAACAAGATGCAGCTATCCGGATCTACTTGAGTGCATGCCTGAGCAAGAGCTTTTTCAGCGCTTTCAAAGTTTACATCCCACAGAAAGCACTGAGCACACGCCAGATTGAAAAGGGATGCCCATTTCGATGAGTCGCTACCATTTCTTTTAACACATTCACGCAGATTTATATCTATTTCATCAGAAGAGCCCTCCAATGAACATGCAGATTCAAGTTGCTTCAGCATTACCCAGCCAATCTCAGTATTTGTATGGTTTCTCAAGCATTCCAAGTACTCGTTCCTGGAGTTCAAAAGATCCCCTTGCACCGCATAGGCCCGACACAGTTGCAAGTGTGCAAAAAAAGTATCCACACGGCTTGATGGGGTGGTTCTTAGGGCTTCTTTAGCTTGGGCAATGCAATTTTCATAGTCTAAAGATTGCAAACAGACCTCCGATGACAAAAGAAGTAGCAAGAACACCTCATACTGCATAGCTTCTTTCTCATGTGGATTGCTAATATTGGACAACACTTGCATAATGAGCTTCTTCAGAATAACACAGATATGTTTGGGGTACTTCTCTTCCCGTGCTTTTTGGAAAATGGCAAGCACAAGCAGGTAGCGTGCGTCTTGGTTCCATGGTTCACAATGAACCCACCTTGAGAGGGCAAAAAAGAACATGAATAGCTCTCCTACCAAAGGCATACATTGTCAATGCAACAAGTAGAATATATACCTTTGCAGGTGGTGTATTGCATCAGGTCCACTTAGGTACTGGTGTTCACATGTTGCGAAAGAGAACTTTGTGTAAGTGGGGCAGGTAGCATAGCAAGAAACCATTGCACAGGCTTGAACATGATGTGGTGATCTTAGGCCCAAACTGGATGTGTGTCCATGTGACGACAGAGAGGTAACCCTTATTGCTTTATGAGAAGCCATCCAATCTCCACTCCACAGCAGCAGGGATCCAAGTTGGTTTCTGCAGCATGAAGAAAAGAGAAAATGGTGAGCAATATTTTGACTCAAGCCTCAAGTTTAGTAACCTTTTGAACACCTGATATGACCATTCCAAGCAAGACAATTACCTCACTAAACTGCAGTCCGGATACATGTGCAGAACTTTTTTCAGGTAAGACAAACTACCATCAACCTTCAGAGGCTTGTCAAATTCCGCACCAATCTAAAAGGATATTTTTTATATATATTAGTACATCAAGCATGTACTCAAAAGTCAAAATAAACTAGTTTTCCATAGAAACATAGAACACCAGAATTTTAGAATACTTACAGCCTTCCCAAGAGCAATATTCGAGTGTACTTCACTCATCACTTCATAAGCTGTACGCTTAAGAGGCATATTCAACTGAGGCAGCTGGAGACGCTTGGTTGGATGCAAAGCATCCAATGCGGAGATAATGAATTTCAACTGTGAGTTGTAATTGAGCTGACCAGGAAGCTTGTGAATGATGGCAGCTGCAGAGTCCTTCCCAGAAATTCCATATGTCAAGGTGCATATGAATCCCCAAGCTGCAGTTGCACTCTCTGCCTTTATACCACTTAAATTTTCAGCCAAGCTTCTAGATACAGAAAGAGCTTCCTTGCTTTGGCCAATTTTCCACAATGCCAGAGCATATATCTGCAATCCATCAACACTCAACAGTCCTAGAAAATTTAGGATTACTTGTTAGTTTATACGTTATATAGCATGTGGTAAATATTGTGAAAGGATCTACTGTCAATGCTATCTGGCAAATTAGGGAACGGAACCCTTCCATTGCTTAAGTGGAATAAAAACAATATACCTTGATATCTCAGCTCTTCACACTCCCGCGCTGCATCAGTTGCAAGACCAGCCTGCAATTAGTGTGATGATTAGAATCTCAGATGTATCATCCAAAACACCATGATTTTAGCTGCTTAGTGTGTTTAACTTCATCAAACCAGATGTAAAGTAACCGTTAACACTCTTACCTTGCATAGTGCACGGGCAAGATTCACTGAAACATCAGCAAAAGCTTGTCTATTGTCTGACTTGGAATTGTACATCATGCCTAAAGCAAATCTCGCTTGCAAGTAAAATGTGATTGCAGACTGGAAATCTAATCGCACTTCAGAAATCAAGCCATTTAAATTGTGTGACTCTGGGTAATGAGGTGCTCGCTGAACAGCCTGTCTTACGGCCATCAATACCTACATAATCGAACCAGTATAAAGAAATTGATTTGTTAAGCATAGGCACCAAGGTTTTAGGTAGCAGATTAAGCAATACAAATATCTTTATGACTTAGCGAATCATCATGTATCTCTTAGTGTCAAACAGTTAAATAATCTAGAATATAAGAATGAAGGCCAACTAAAAAAATTGCCATCGAGTTGAATAGACCATTGCCACCTAAAAGGGCCTCAGCCATAAATATAAAACTGGATATATACCTGAGGTGAAAGAAGATTGCTAGAACGGGCAGCAATTGTTCCAAGACCAATCTGGAACTCTGGCAGCTAATGCAAGAACATAATAGAATGAAATCAGGGCTAGCTTGGAGAAGAAAAAACAGAAAATTGTTATACTAAAAAAATTGCACTTACAGGTAGGATCTGCACAGCCCTCAAGCAGCTTTCAAAAGATTCATTTACAGGACTGCTCCTTTAAAATCACATGAAAATAGAAAAAAACAGCTTGAGTAACTAATTTTTCAGAGCACAGCATAGGAACCTTTTCCATGAAATGAGAGGTGAGGGGTACCCAGATTGGTGATAATTTTCCGCCGACATTCCAGCCCATGGCAAGGCCAACGAAGGATCAATGCTTCGAGCTCGATCAAATGCTTGTTTTGCCAATTGCTTATCACCAGACTGCCTGTAAATCTGAAGGCCAAACTATTAGATACCCCCTACTAGTAGCAGATATAAATCAGCTGTTGCTTTAAGAGCAGTACCTTTCCAAGGCATGCCCAAGCTTCAGACAATGACATATCGAGATGAAGTGCCCTAATAAAAGAATGCTGCTTCAAAGCCAGATAACTTGACATTGAACCCAAAGTAACCCAAAAATCCTTATTAACTGGTTCCAACATCAAGGCACCCAGTGACATTTTCTCTGGCAGCTCCCTGTTGCACAAAAAGGAAAAAATATAATACTCTTAGACAATTCACAAAACACCATCTGAAAAGTAATATGGTATTAGCCTATGCAACAAAGAAACCTACCAAACATTGGGGTTGAGTATGTTGTTGTCATCCATGGAACAAATTAGATCAAGACAAATAGCCATATCATTGTGAACATTAGCTTCCCAGGGAGTAAGATGCAAAGCACGCTGATATGAGAGTTTTGCACCATTTGCTGCTGATAAACATGTATTTCTCCACCCTTGAACAGAATCTTTGAACATCTGTGCATCCATGCCCCTTTTGGTCTTCCCATCCACCCATGGAAAGCATCTCGCAAGTGCGAGCTGACACCAAGCAGGCAAGGTATATGGTAGAATATAATATTATAACTCTTCACATTATAAGTAGATGACAAGCAGACTTAAATGATGAAAAATCAAATACCTGAATATCTCCATGCAATTTCCAGACGCATGAAAGGTTTCCAGTCAAAGAAGTACAAATTCTGGAAGCTTCTGAAGCTTCCTATGAGAAAACAATCTATATGGTGAAGCTATACACCTATGGCCTATTCAATGATATTTAAAAAGCTAGTATCAGATCAAAATACCTTCAAGAGACTAGCAGCCCAACCAAAGGCCCCAGTAGTTACACAATTCCTTGCCCATGCACGCAATGCAGAAGCAAGGCCAAAGTATGCCGAATGATTACATGGAGCCATTTCCAAAGCAGAACGAAACTGCTCTACTCCCTGGTGTTGTGTATTTAGAGAGAAATTAAATAGTATTAACAATGAAAGAGATAAGGGCTAAATAGATTTTTGAATGGATGCACTGTTAGATTAGCATTGGCTGATTAAATCATGTATACCAGCAGAACAATAGATAGTTAAAAAAGCAAGCAGGAAACTTCCTACCTTTCTAAAGTAACCAAGCATTAACTGGATGTTTCCACTTTCTATCAATGCAAAGACCCTGGAACTATCAAGTTCAATAGCTCGTCCATATGACTGCCGGCAAAAACTGAATTAAGCACATTGAGAAGGCTCAATACAGCACACTGCAACAGTTATTAAGTATGCTCAAAACTGAAAACTGCAAACCTTTACTGCTGCAGTGAACATGCCCAAACGGTGGTATGCCAGACCAAGTGCCTGTAGCCATAAATATGGAATGTTTCAATTCAATAACTGATAACTTGAAAACACTCACATATAAGTTACACTAAGAACCTTGGCAAGAGCAAACTGATGGTGGGGAAAAGGCACCCACCTCCCATAAATCTGCACATGTTGGGTAACCTCGTATTGCATGCTGAAGGCTTTGTATAGCCTCTGACCATTTCCTCTGATGAACCTAACCTTTCACCAACTCATGTCAATACACACTATATACAAATTTGTAATGCCTTATCACAAACAAAAGCAAATTGCACACCTAAAATATTAGCAGTAGTATCTCCTTCCAACAGAAAAACTTTTGCAATTTTTAAAGAAAATAAGCGATCAACTTCTCAAGTACAAGTTATAATAAGAGATATTGCTCCAGGCATGTAACCTTTCAAATATTTTCAAGACCAGCACAATCCAGATTTTAACTTAATAATGCTATACTAATGGTGAATGACCAACTGAGTCATGTTATCCTGCACAATCTAATTTCATCTGTCAGCTAATCTAAAAGGATAGCCACAGAATTGAGTTATTAAAAGGCAATAACATTAACAACTTAACATAAAGGTTTTGTGGGGTGGTGATATCAATGCCATAATGAATGGAAGTGAACACTGCCTCTGTATAAACTACAAGAAACATCAATGACCAATGGATGAAATTGCTATAAGATTTAAACATTGAAGGGGCTAGATTAGGTTAAATTTCAACAATTTTCATCATTCTGCATAACCTTGTTAAATCTAACTAATTACTGCAAACCAATGTTGCCCTTAACCAATATCATTGGGTTTAGGCTTGGACAGGTTTGGACCTGTAGATTCTGACCCAATGCAAAATGAAGCCGTAAGATTCATTAACATAACACATCTAGTCAGGAGCTTTGTTAATGACACATACTATTGGAATTCTTACTTCAACAGATAGTCCATTGAAGAAATTGCTATACAAGTTACCTGTAAGTAGCCAAGTCTCCGAAAAGCCCAGAACGCACGCGGTGACTTGCCAGCTGCCTCCTTGCACACAGCAAGCTCCAAACTCTCCTTCCCCTCAACATCTAGCACGTCACAGAGCGTCTCCTGCACCATACCCCAGAAATAAAGGGGGGAAACACATTAGAACCCAGCACAAGCAAACGGACGAATACATTGGGCATATGAATATACACATACCCCAGCCTCAGCGTCATCAGGGTTGAGGGTCACCGCACGCTGGTAGCACTTGGCCGCTCGTTGATTGTCTCCACCGCGTGCGTAGTGGTGGCCAAGGAATCTGAAGGGGACGCCATCGTTGGGGTTCAGCTTGGCCGCCGCGAGAAAATGCTCCGACGCTGCCGTGCGAAGCTTCCGCGCCTCTTCCCCGTCACCCTCCTGCTCTGCCTCGGCGCGGTCCCATAGGAAGACGCCCTGCACGCACACGACCAACCAGCAGGTGATTAGGCGCAACGGAGAAGCGCGGGCGCGACCACGGGCTCAATGCAGTGGACAACGAAACCTACAAGGTTGTAGTGGTGGAGTGGGCTGGAGGGTTCGGCGGCGAGGGTTTGCTCCAGTTGCCTGCGGAGGTTGGTCTCCGCCGCCTGCGAGGGGATAGAAGACCAGGTCAGTAAGAAGTGAGCCGAGGGGGGCGGGAGAGTGTGAGAGAGATATAGCGGAGTACGGTTTCGGGCATGTCGTCGGCGAGGTAGCGCGGCGGGAGACGGCGGCGGCGGCGGCGGCCGCCGAAAAGGAGCGTGGAGGAAAGGGGCCGAACCGCCGAAGCGACGGAAGGGCGATAAATTGGCTGTTGTCGAGTCTCGACTCCGCTAGCGCTAGGGGAGCCACTCCCAGTTTGGTTCCTCTTGTTATCACCGCAATGTGCTAAAAACAGTCTAGAGAGATTAAATTATAATAATTGTGTCCTACATAAATTATCTACGCAAATCGTCAAAGAAGAGAGATAACGGGGCACCAGGCATCGAAAAGGAACGTGAGTAGCCAGCTCAAGAGGAACGGGTGAATTCGGCTGCTAAAACTTAATATAGGGCTTTTGCTTGATGTCATGCTAAATAAACAAAACTAATTAGCAAGATGTGTACTTAAAGTTTATCTAGTATTCTCTATTTATGCGTACCTACTAAAAGTTTTGCAATCTAAAACTAAATAAATTTATTAACTAGTCTAATATAATATATGAACGATAAAGGCGCATAATACAAGCACATACAGACAGTGAAGAGCTCAAGTAAGGAGTATAAATTTTCCGGATAAGATGATGTACCCCTTGCGTCCATCATCAAACACAATCTTTAATCCATGTTAGACCTCTGCCGAAGTACGCTCCGAGTCATAGTGTTGAGTTTGCCACAAATCTCTCACCAACCAAGACAATTGTGTAATAAGCCACTAAGGCTCATTACCGTCACTCGACTCTTTTTTTTAAGATGAGTCACTCGACTCTTCTAATCGCCTTGGCATTATCCACTGTAGAGTTTCCACTAAGAAAGAGTCTTACTCATCCCCACACAGAGTTAACGTTCTGTATAGTGTGTCTACTTGGGTGTAATAGGAGAACTATAGGTGTAGTGTTAGTCAGGTTCTTTTCATTTTCCTCTTCTTAATATAGTGGTATAAGTTACACAAGTCTCTCTAAAATAAATTAAGGGGCTGAGAAAAAATCAGCTTCCTTGCTTAACAAAATCATTCTCTCTATAAAAATTTATCATAGAGAATCGCTTCAGTTATCATAGAGAATCGCTTCAGTTATCATAGAGAATCACTTCTCGATCCACTTCCTCACTGACAAAGCAACCACAAACAGTATTTTTGGGCTGAATCCAGAAAAAGTTGTGTCAAACAAATTTCATGATTCTCTAAAATAAACTTAGAGGCTGAGAGCTAGAAAAGTAGCTTCTTGATTCACTCGACTCATAGAATCACTCTTTATTTAGTTATGTAGTGTTGGGGTAAAGATATGTAGTGTTTAGGGGGTGTAAATGCACCCTTAAAAATGTAAAAAAAGTGATTTTGACTAAAGCATAAATGGATCCTTATGACACAAGTTTATCCACCCACAAAGCAAATACATCCGCTCTAATTATTTTAGCTTCACCATTTCTTTTGGTAGTTAAATCTCTTTTCTCATAGAAATATTTTCGCATGCCACGGGGAATCAAGAGTAGAAGGAACTCTGCTACAAATACCCATAGACAGTCGAAATAAGGAGAAACTCTACAAAATATACCTTTAATCACAATAAGACCTTTTTGAGTCAATTGATGTTGATTTCACTCAATCCTGAAATATGTGTGCACATGGACTTGGTCATACCTTTTCTTTTTTATAAATATAAAGAACTTCCTCACGTTAGTTTTAAGTTGGAACTGGGCTTATCCACTTTTAGAGTTTGTATAAACATTTTCGCGGTTCACTAGTTCATGTATCACTATCCCACAGAACCAAATTGGCAAGGGCCTGTTCGACAAGGCTTCTCCTCAGCTCTGGCTCCGGCTCCTCCGGAGGAGCTCTGCCAAACATTTTATTGGAGGAGCCGTTTTTCAGTGGAAAATAGAGGAGCCGGAGCCGTTTTGGAGGAGCCATAATTTATGGCTTCTTCAAAACGGCTCTAGCTCCTCCGGAGGAGCCATACCAAAAACCTCCTAAATAAGGCCCTATTTGGCAGGGCGTCACTTCACTAGTGAAGTCATTTTTTTTAGTTTCAGCTCCACGAACAGCTCCACCGATGGAGTTGAAGCCATTTTGGTAAACCATTTGGCAAAACGACTTTCCTGTTGAAAGGTCCTAATGGCTAGAGGGGGTGAATAGCCTATTTAAAAATTTCTACAATAACACTTAGCAAAACTGTTAGATAAATATGAGGCGAAGCGAATATTGCGCTAGCCTACTAAAAATACAAGCCACTTATCACAATTCTAGTTGCTATTGTCTATAGGCATACAAGGCTAAGTCACTACTCTAAGTTAGTGATCTCTTAAAAGACTAACTAAAGCGCCTCACTAACCATACTAGACCGACACTTGCTTGCTCTGAAAACTAGTTACACTAAAGGGCCAAGCTACACTAAGAAAGGTAAATACACAGGAAGGATAGAGTGTTATATCGTCGTGTAGAGGAATGAGTCAATCATCAATGGAGCCAATCAATCACAAAGAATGAATGCCAATGAAGACCAATCACCTTGGAATCAAATGATGACAATGATTTTTTGATCGAGGTTCACTTTCTTGCCGGCAAGTTAGTCATCGTTGTGGCGATTCACTCATTTGGAGGTTCACACGCTAATTGGCATCACATGTCAAACCCTCAATAGGGTGCCACACAACCAACACAAGATGAAGATCACACAAGCCATGAGCAATCCACTAGAGTACCTTTTACCTCTCCACCGGAAAAAGGTCAAGAACCCCTCACAATCACCACGATCGGAGCCGGAGACAATCACCAACCTCTGCTCGACGATCCTTGCTGCTCCAAGCCGTCTAGGTGGTGGCAACTACCAAGAGTAACAAGCGAATCCAGCAGCAAAACACGAACATCAAGTGCCTCTAGATGCAAACACTCAAGCAATGCACTTGGATTCTCTCCTAATCTCACAAAGATGATGAATCAAAGATGAAGATGAGTGGGAGGGCTTTGGATAAGCACACAAGGTTGCTATGTTAATGCAAATGGCCAAGAGAGTGAGCTTGAGCCGATCAAGAGGCTTAAATAGAGGCTCCCACGAAATAGAGTTGTTGGCCCCCTACACCTCAGTGTCCTCGGGGTGACCGGATGCGCCGATCAAGATGACCGGACGCGCGGCACCCCAACATCCGGTCGTGGATCATCGTCCACGTGTCCCCATTTAAACCACGTTCGCCCGATCTCCAACGGTCAGTTCGCTCCTGCGCTCGCATTAAAGAAGGATCGGACGCACTGATCAAGAGACCGCGCGCGCTGCAACCAACGACCGGATGCACCGATCCCTTCGGCTCGATGGTGTCAGGTCACGTCCAGAGAGCTCCCCAAGTGCCAAAACCATGACCGGACACGTCAGGTGCATGCGACCGAACGCGCCACCGCGTCAGGTCTTCACCGCACTCACTCAGCTGCTTACATCACCGTACGTCATAGGTGACCGGACGCACCCCCTGCACATCAGGTCACAAAGTGACCCAGCGTTCGGTCACTGGCTGAGAGCAGCCGGAGTGCGCCTCCTTCATTTATAATTGACCGGACTCACCGATCCTGCGTCTGGTCACACTGGGAGCAGCGTTCGGTCACTGTTATACAGTGAAAATCACCTCCTTCACTTCACCAACTTCTCCACCCTTGCTCAAATGTGCCAACCTCCAAGTGTATCACCTTGTGCACATGTGTTAGAATATTTTCACAAACATTTTCAAGGGTGTTAGCTCTCCATTAGATCTAAATGCATATGCAATGAGTTAGAGCATCTAGTGGCACTTTGATAACCGCATTTCGATACGAGTTTCACCCCTCTTAATAGTACAGCTATCGATCCTAAATGTGATCACACTCGCTAAGTGTCTTGATCACCAAACTAAAAAGCTCCTATCAAGTTTTACCTTTGCTTTGAGCTTTTTGTTTTTCTCTTTCTTCTTTTCCAAGCCAAGCACTTGATCATCATGATCACCACATCATCATCATGATCTTCACCATTGCTCCACCACTTGGAATAGTGCTACCTATCTCATGATCACTTAGATAGACTAGGTTAGCACTTAGGATTTCATCAATTCACCAAAAATAAACTAGAGCTCTCAATCTCTCTCTTTTTGGTAATTGATGACAACCCTTTCATAAAGATATGAATTGAAATTCAATTGAGTTCATGTTGCTTGTCCAAGCATATTTACCATGTGTAAAAGGATATAGACAAGTTTTATGAACCCCAATTGGTAGCATTAGCTCCCCCTATATATGTGCTAAGAGTTTGGATTGAAGCTTGCACATATGCATGGATTAGAGTTTTGGGGAAGTAAAGTCTACCAAATGATGCTAAGGTATAAGAGATAGACCTTTGAAGCATGATACCAGTCAAAGTGTGTAGGGTCGAGATGGTGGACTAGAGGGAGATGAATAATCCTTTCTAAAATTAAATACGTCGGCTAACTGAGATAAATACGGAATTAAAACTAACAATTTAGCCAAGACTACACCCCTCTATCTAAGTTCACAAGCCCCTTATAAAGATCCTAATTAGGCAACAAAGGTGTCGAGCTAGTTAGAGCTCACTTAATCAATTCTAGTAGCAAAAGCACAAAGCTCATAAGCTCACTAGCAATACTCAATAACAAGGATACACATGCTAAATTAGAGAGCTCAAATCACTTAGCTACACAAACTAAGTAAAGTGACTAATAAGGTTACTCAAACCAAATTAGTCACACAAGGGAGCTACTTCTATACTACACAAGCAAAAAGGTAACTAGCAAACTACACAAGTCAACTAATTACAAGAGCAACTACACAAGCACAATATATGAAATGTAAATACAAGCTTGTGTGTAGGGGATGCAAACCAATGGGAAGACAAGTATGACACGATGATTTTATCCTAAGGTTCATGTGCTTGCCAACATGCTAGTCCCCATTGTGTCGACCGCTCACTTGGTGGTTTGGCGGCTAGTTGGCATCACCCGCCAAGCCCACACGTCGGGCACCACAAGAACCTACCCCGAAAGTGAGGGTAGCTCAATGACACGCTCAACTAGAGTTGCTCTTCATGATCCCTGTGGGGTGAGCACAATCTCCCTCACAAATCCTTCTTTGGAGCACCGCACAATCTTCTCACGTGTTTCAACGGAGTCACAAGCCACCAAGCTGTCTAGGAGGTGGCAACCTCCAAGAGTAACAAGCACCATCGGCTTACAACTCGAACACCTAGTGCCACTCGATCTAACCTCATGATGCAATCGCACTAGAATCGCTCACTCACTCAATCAGATGAACACTATCAAGCTAGAGTGAGTTAGAGGGCTCCCAAGCACCACCACATAAGCCACCAAAGCTCTAGTGTTCTCAGCAAACGGTCCAAGGTCAGCCACCACTTCTATTTATAGCCCCAAGGGATAAAAGAGCCATTGCCCCTTCACTGGGCAAAACACGCACTGACTGGACTTGCAGGTCATAACGACCGGACGCGACTCTCCCAGAGTCCGATCACTTCCAGAGAGGTTCCAGATAGCTCTTTTGATGACCGGACGCGTTAGGTCATCACTCATGCATCCGGTCACTCCTAGACGTGTTAAAAACACTGACCGGACTCTGTGATCGGACTCGCAGGTGCTGACCGGATGCGCAGGTCGTAGAGTCCGATCATAGACCTTTCAACGTTAAAACGGCTATAACTCTTAGCTCCGAACTCTGAATTCAATGATCTTAGACATTTTGTAAAGCTTACTCAGAGGGCTACACATCCCACTTGCATATTTGATCCAAATCACAATGGATCAATGCAGAATTCCAATCCAAGAGCCATCACATAGTTTGGAGCACACCGAAAAACCTTTCTCTCTTCTCCAAGTTGATCCAATTCAACTCCAACAACTTCTCCTTAGCAAATGTGCCAACACCACCAAGTGTACACCACCATGTGCTTATGTGTTAGCATTTTCACAATTATTTTTCAAAGGATTAGCCACCCAACTTACCACGCCACTCGATCCTAGCAACGATGCAAAGTTAGATCACTCTAGTGACACTAGATGATCGATATGCAAATAAGTTTGCCCCTCTTGATAGTACAACCATCTATTCTAAACATGGTCATAAACTTCTCTACACACCTATGACCAGTGACATGAAATGCCCTATAGGTCATATCTTTGCCTTGCGTATTCCATTCCATCTCCTCCAATTTCTATGCAACACATGCACCAACACAATCAACAATGATATGATCCACTTCATATCATCATGTGACCTTATTGGTTCATCGATCTTGACCTCACTTGCTCTTCACCGTTACATCGATCCATCAGCATCAAGTCTGTGTTCAAGCATCCTGCCACGTGTTCTAGTGCTTCAAAGCCTCCGACTTGCCCTTCACTCTTGCAACGGGTCTATCAAGCCAAGCCTCATCTTGATCTTCTCCACCTTAGTCACATGACTCCATGCCATGTATCATATGCAATGAGCTCCTTCATTACATATTTACCTGTGGACTAATCTCCTGTGTATTCTCATATAACCATATATTAGTCCACCTAGGTTGTCACTCAATTACCAAAACCAAATAAGGTCCTTTCAATCTCCCTCTTTTTGGTAATTGATGACAACTCTACAAAGATATAGAAATTAAGCTTAAATGCATTCATGTTGCTTGTCCAAGCAATTTACCATGTGTAAATGATTTTAGACAAGTACCATAAACCCGAATTGGTAGTATTAGCTCCCCCTACATATGTGCTAGAATGTTTGGTTTGAAGCTCGCACATATGCATAGATAGGAATTGTGGGAGAGTAATTACTACCAAATGATGCTAAGGTGTAAAGAATAAACCTTTGAAGTGTGATACCAATCGGAGTTGCACTTTTAACACCATCCTTAGCACCATGGTTAGCTAGACATCACTTGGAAACAAAAACACTAGAAAACCCCATGAGATCAACATTATAAGCAAGGTTCTAGTATTACTTGAAAGCATACCAAGTGTCTAGCTATTATCCTATGCATACTAGTTTTCATTTTATCAATCAAGTTCTATAACTAGCATACATCACCCAAGCTTGCATATTAAATTTAAAAACTTATGCAATGCAAGCAAGCTGTGGCAGAACCTCCTAAGTTATAGGGCCCACATGCACCTGTCATTGTCCGACGACCTTTGACATTTATGCATATATTTCCATTAACTTAAAAAGACTGTCGGGTGTCCTCGAGGAACCTCAAATCATCCACGATTTCCGAGCAGGATTACGTTACAGAGTCATTGCAGTATTACAACATTTATTCAAATATCAATACCAGAGTAAAAACAGCGAAAGTCTTACAATAACATAATTTACAAAACAGTAGTTTCAAACCTCACAACTAAGTTTGATGTTTATTACAAAACAAAATAGTGGAGTGGCATTATAATATAATACAAAACACATAATGAAACTGCCCTGCCCAAGGGCCACACATTTACTTCTCATCATCATCACAAGGAACAACTGTCATGCAGCACGATCCAAAATAGATCTGCTCATGAGGCTCACCTGCAACAAGGGGTCAACGAACCCTGAGTACAAAAGCACTCAACAAGACTTAACCGAAATAAAACTGATAGAACTCAGGAATGCCGGCTCATGGGATTCAAGGTATGGCTTTAACAATAATCAAAGTTCTTTTGCGTAAAAGCTCTTTAATAAAATTCTTTACTTCAAAGGTAAAACTTTATAAGTACCACATATGAATCTGCCATGATCCGTAATGAGAACATGAACTTCATATCAATCTCTTTCGCAGACCTTTCTCAAGTTCCAGTTATTAATACTATGATGATGAACAGTGAGTTGAGTCTCCATAACCGAGGAGCAACGACGATTCGAACCAATTAAAACCCAGCTAGGAATTCCAGACCACATGACATATGCAGATCCTCGACCTACATATACCAACCTGCACTCAGATCCTCTAAAACAAGAATGGGTCTGCGCCACCCGAGAATACAGTACTCCACCAATCTAGCCCATTGCCACATGGGTACACGCTATTCCCGCCATCTCTCCACTCCCAGTGCGCGAGTAGCCATTCTCATAATAGAATAGCCGAGTAAAGGCTTACCGGAGTATGTGGTTAGTACTACAAATTCTCACCTCATGTAATTCAACAACGGATGTGCCTTAACCGACACAGGCGGAAAGAACCCGCTCACAAGACCTCCATGTCTTGTGGCTCACACACACCGAGTCCGCCTGGTCTAGATTTATTACTCCACATTCCCATATCACATGATAACAAGTAACCAAGGTTCCATTAAAAACTTGCAGGTGGTAGGTAATAACCCGACTTTCATCGTTCTAAGCATAGCTAAGTAAAACTAGGCATATACGAATTTAAAACTGATAATATGGTAAATATGGAATAACAAGGTTGGTAATGTACCAATTTGTCTTGTACTTGACTCCTAATCACTTAATGCAGTAAAAAGAAGCAAAAGCGAAATCAATTTGTAAAATACAAGGTAGGGTTGTATGCATCCGGGGCTTGCCTTCGTTGACGGAAAAGTCTGGTTCCTGCGATGTTTCACAAGTATTCGATCCGACCTCAACAGACGGATTAACCTCCTCAACAACTTGGTTAACTATCATGTGTTCACCTTCATTCACTACACGTAATAACAATGCCATGTTTAACATGATGCGGAATACGAAACGTGATGCTCAATGATGGATGCAACAATTAACAATTTGAATACAACTTTCCTTCGCGGTAAAGTTACAAGTCAAACAAACTAAATCTTTTTCGCAACACTTACATCAATTACCAAGGATCATTATCAACAAATGACCCAAGGTCATCACTCAATCAAAATTTCAAACAAAACCTAAATCATTAAAGGTTACTATTTGCTTTTATGAATTAATTATTTAATTCAAAATTATGAAATAAATCAACTTATTCTAATTGAGCTCAAAATTTTTGTAAATGTTCATTACATGATAAGTAAGTGGCAAAACAAATTTCATAATTTTTGGACAATTAAATAAGCCTAGAAAAATCATGAAAATCCATTTATTAATAAATTGAGCAATTTTTATCACATTCAAAAAGTACTGAAAAACATTATTTCATATTTTTCTTAAATATTATACATCACAGAGAAGCCACACAAAAATTTTCATAATTTTTGGAGCTCTAAATAAATCTACACAAATATAACAAATTACATCACTATTCATTCAAATCTGAAAATAGAAAAAATCCATTTGAACGCTGAGTCGCTGACACCATGACCCCACATGTCATCTTCAACCTCCGACGTTGACTACGATGACGATGGTGCTGACCAGCGCAAACTCGCCGATGGTGAGATCACCGGCGACAGACAAAGCTCTAATACGTTCACGACAACAGGACGCATCGATTGGTGGCAAAATCAAGACCCAACCGCGACTAGACCGAGCACAACGCTGGCCATGGCAGACGCGAATGCACAGCGGCGCTATGCCGGCGACAATAGGCCGGTAGCAGTTAAACAAAAGGTCTGGGAAGCATCAGTAGCTTACCCCGAATGGTTTGGAGTCAATTACCGAGCCTAAGGAGCAACAGCAAGGTGGTTCGACGATCAGCGCAAGCACGGCGGAGCAAAACGTCGTCGGCGATGGTGTACCGGTGACTGCAGTGGTAAAAATGAGCAACCAACTATGGATTAAGTACCACAGCATCGAGACGAAATAGAATCAACCAAAACCAAGGACGGAGATGCACCGTGGAGCTCTGGCCGCGGCAAATCGTGCTCGGCGGAGGGGTTACCGGCCACGAGGAAGAAGACGACGCAACTCGAGTTCCCGACGAAGACAAGCCGAATTGGTGGGTCGGTTGGATGCGCAAGGAGTAAGCAAAGTTGGAACTAGCTTATCAGTGACGGTGGAGCACAACAACGTTGGCGCGGGCTCGCCGGAGATGAGCAAGGCGACGGGAAAAACAGAGCAAGGAGAAAGGGCAAAGACGACGGCGGCTCAGGCTATAAAGGGGGCCAAGAAGCTCGAGGAAGCCACACTGTGGCCTTTACCACGCCAGCGTGATGCCAAAACGGCCACGGCCGCGCCTGGAATGCCGAAGAAGGAAACGCCGGCAATGTAGCTTCGGCGGTGGACACTGTTCACAAAAATTACAGATTTGCCATTCGCCAAAATTCACAAATTACTCTTAAATTTTCATAACAACTCAAAAATCTCTAAAAACAAAAGTTGTTCAAAATCAAAAGTTCTACAACTTTGCTTTTATAACCATCTCCTAATTCGGTCTAGATTTTGAAATGAACTTTTGAATTTGAATAGGGAAATTTACCGAATTACACCTTTTTGAATTACTCTAATTTTTTTCTAAACAACTTGAAAAACTCCAAAAACAAACTTTGTATAACTTGTCAAGCTCTACACTTTTTATTTTGGGCTCAACCCCAAAATATGCTTAGATTTTGAAATGGATTTTCAGAGTAGGGTTTAAATATTGAAAATCAGGGTTTTCGGAATTTCAAATCAATACAAAGATTTCGAACTTGATTCAAACAATACCAAGCAATGCTTATAACATAAATGTAAACTTATTTTAGTGAATGCATACAAAGTTTTTAATATGACCAAATGCCTTGCAATGCATATGATGACATGGTAGTTTTAGTATTTAAACACCCGGGGTGTTACACAAGCACATGAATATGCACATATCAAATGCAAAACAACCAAGTTCATGAGCTTGCTCCCCCTACTTGTGTGCTTTTCTTGTCCAAGAATTTTTGATCCTCTCACATTCCTCATTGCTCCCTCTTTGTCCATGTCCATGTCCAAATCCAACTTCCCATAATATCTTTGTACTAATCTCTCCCCCTTTGTCATCAATTTTCATAAAAGGTATGCATCTCTTGATACAAAGGGTTGCAATAGGGATAGATGGTTGACACTTGAATCTTGCATTTTTTATGGACACCACCTCATATGTTGGAATGACACCATTTGTATAGCTCTTGAGATACCACACATAGGATCTTTGACCTTGATACCAATTGGTGGGACACCTCCCCCTATGTCATAGCATGGGTCATCTACTTGGTAATCTTGAGCTCTTGTATGAGGGATGCATTCTTCACTTGATGATCACTTAAAGTTGAGGATCACTTATGGAACCACAATCTTGCATAATTGATACCATGTGTAGAAATATGATACCACGTGTATGATTGATTTGTCAATAGAAACCATTTCTTGAACATTTGCTATCTTCATGAGTACCACTTTGTCAGATATCACTTGTGAGTTGATCTAGATATCACTTGTGTATTCCACTTGATAGGTCAATTGAGTCTAGACACCACTTGAAACAACCAAACTAGATATCTATTTGCATTATTGTCTTGTTCTTGTACTCTTGTCATCATCGTGAGCTTCTAATATTTGACTTGAATTAAAATGATTTGCCTAAGCTTCCAAGTCCGGTTTGAACCAATGATAAGCTTCTTCACACCTCTTTCAAGGGTTATCTTACCAATGTTGTGCTTATCACTTGTTAGCAATCCAAATTAAATCAAGTACTTGGGTTCACTAGCTCATGAACAAACTCATATACTATCACTAGATCAATTAAGCATACAAGCAATAGTGGTAGGCTATGAATTTTAAAATTTCATTTGTCATGCATGATCCGATAAGCATGTACTATATGCACTAACCACATACTAGTAAGGGATCAAAATGATCATGCACATTACAATGATACCTTTGCTATCTTGGGGTAGAGGATAGTCACATAGATTCCAATTCATTACTCCAATATCAATGGGAAGTCCAATTTATAGCTTGGTGAAGACCAATCATCATAGATAGAGTCTATTCTTTACCCATATGATTTAAGAACCACTAATGATCAAGTGCACTTTCTTTTTGTGGTTGTCTTGCTTCTTCATTTCATCTTTGCTTGCATGAGAGCATCAATGTGAGAATACCACTTGAAATATCATGACTAGCTCTCTTTTGGGTGTTGCTTGCTTTTCTTGATCAACCCTTTTGATTGCTTCAACTAAGCATCTCAAATGTTCCTTGAATCACCACTTCCAGGTTAGCCTTCTAAGCACCACACTTAGTTTACCTACACATAGGCGGCAAGCTCCTACACTAGGGAGAAGTGACCTCTCTCTAAAAAACTATCCTTGATACTCACTTGAAATGACTTGATTGATTGATCCAAGTGATGGACTTAACTTAATGAATAACCTTGAATCTTTCTTTAAGTCCTTTTCTTTCTAATTGTTTAAGTCCTTTTCTTTCTTCCAAATAATCTCCAATCATGACTTAGAACTTAAACTTCATCTCCATCTTGAGTTTGATCTTGATCTTCCAATTTGAGTATCAAATGTGTGCCAAGTACACTCCACAATCAAATGACCTTGTAATCATTGCTTGTCATACTTCTAGCTCATATCAAAACCAAACTTAGGTACCTCAAATACTTATAAACATGATTCTAACTTGAGAACCTTTCAATCAAAGTGACTCTTGATCAATCCAATAATTATCACTTTTCTAGCAGATTCTGTACCTTTCAAAGATTAACTCATAACTCCCAATGTACAGATCCAAATACCACAAAATTTGGAGTAGATGTGGTTCACTAAGTCATCTAGAAGATGTAAAAATTTGGGCTTCATTTGACTTCTAGTTTGATACCAAATTTCAATTCTTACACCACTGCTACATGCTAAAAACTGCTGCACTATAGCTGATAAGATCTACTACAAAACTCAAGCATTTCTTATCCAATTCTCAGAAAATTTCTACAACATCTCATACCATAAGTTTAGAGCATGCACACCAATTTTCATGACAATCCAATAAGTTTTTATCAATCAAACATGGCTAAGATCATAGCTTACTCAGATTTTGCAATATAGGACAGATTTCAATTACTTGAGCGATTCTTCAACAATTGTGAATCAAACTTGAAATTAACTTGTTTGAATACTTTCACAAGACATATATCCATTCAATACACTTACTCAAAGTCATCTCATGAATTTATCCAACACAAATCAATCCAAACTTGATTACTAAGCTATTTATCCATTCAAACATCTCATAGCAAGCAACATTGCATATTTATCCAATTCAATCAACTCATATGCACCCAAATAAAATGATCAACAAGAGATATACCTTGGTTGGCTCATGATCATTCAATTAGCAAGCTTCAGCTCATATCTTTGCAAACCATCAAATATATCCAATAAATCATCCACAACTTTTACATGACACTTGTATGTTGATAGCTCTTGGACTTCACTATCTTGTCATGGCATTAGGAGAATGATCATTGCTTTTCAATACTTGGCTCAATCAGATGATCAACACAATGAATACCACTTGAACCAAGCCTTCAATGACCATGGTACCTACACACATTTATCCACTTTTTGATGGTATCTAAATAAGTTTGGGTCCTCTCAAGTTAGGAGCAACATACTTAGGCATAGCCTTAGTATGGGTAGCGGGATGTTTTGTAATTTCAACCAATGAGGTACCATTGCCATCCTTTCTAAGCACATCATGATCATCAATTGAAATAAGCTTATAATTATTACCTAAGGGACCTGAATGAGCCATGTGTCCCCTTTTCTAGCATGAGTAGCACTTTCTCTTTGCTTGAGCCCTCTCTTCCTTGCTCATGGTGTGCTTCTCATTGCCTTGCCTCTCATGAGTTGCTTGAGCCTTCTTCTCAATCTTGGTAGGACACCTCGAGGCAAAGTGTCCCATATCTTCACACTTAAAGCACTTGATGTGAGCATAATCTTTCTTCTCATCTTCATTCTTGCTCATCATCTTGGCATCTTGATCAAGCTTTAGATGCCTTGCCTTTCCACCTCTTCTTGTCTTCTTCTTCTTTATCCCCGAATCACCACCATCTTCATGGTTGGTCTTGTCTTGCACTTGGGGCTTCTTTTCTTGCTCAACTTGTGGCTTTGGTTGAGGCTCTTCTTGTTGCTTTACCACTTGCTTGGTTGGATCACATAGAGGTAAGATGACCCCATGTGCGGCACTTGAAGCACTTAACGTGCTTGAGCCTCTCTTCTTCTTTCTTCAACTAGAGCTTTTCTTCATTTGGGCACCCATTTGCAAGATGTCCCACTTCATAGCATTTGTAGCATATGGAATGAGAGAGCTTCTTTTGAGTCCAGCGAGTACCTATGGGATTACATCTGTAGGTTCTCCCAACAATACAACTCCCTCCCTGATGTCATCGACGTGGATGTCATCAGCGCATTCCTCTCTGGGATGACCTGCAAGTCCCTGATCCATAAGCTTGGCTGCCTAAAGCCCCGTACCACCTGTGACCTACTCGACATCGCCACTAACCACGCCTCCAGTGAGGAGGCGGTCAGAGTGGTCTTCAACAGAGGCCAAGACAAAGGCAAGGCCAAGCGTATGGACCAAGACGAGGGCCCCTCCACACAGAGGGGCAAGAAGAACACAAAGGATTGACGTTGATTGGACAACACCGCGTTGGTCGCCGTGGCTGATCACATGGGCTAGTAGCCCCAACAGGGACTGCCTGACCACTTCAATAAGCTCATGGATAGCCCATGCACCAACCATGCCTACCCCATCATACACCTCTACAAGGACTGTGAGCTCCTCAAACATTTCTAACGATAGGCCGGTGGGCCAAAAGAATGAGATGACAAAGAGGCGGCAGCCAAGAAAGGAGGCACGGCGAGCAAGGATGAAGATGGCTTCCTCAACCCTAAGGAATGCATCATGATCTTTGGTGGATCTGACACCATCTGGTCCAAGCGCCAGCACAAAGTGAGCTATAGGGAGGCATGCGCCGCCGAGACGGCCATCCCCTCCTTCCTTAGCTAGTTAGAATCTCTGATCACCTTCGATCAGAGGGACCATCCCTCCCACATCGCAAGACCAGGACATTACCTGCTCATCGTTGACCCCATCATCCACAAGAAGTGCCTCACCAAGGTGCTGATGGACGGAGGTAGTGGCCTCAACATCCTCTATGTCGACACCCTCGACACCATGCGTATCCCCTAGTCAGAACTCTACCTAGAGGGCTCTCCCTTCCATGGGTGGTCCCGAGAGCACACGCATACCCACTCGAGCAGATCGGCCTGCCCATCATGTTTGGCAACCGAGCCAACTTCCACTCGGAGGTCCTCACCTTCGAAGTGGTGGACTTTCTAGGGTCCTACCATGCCATCTTGGGGCAGCCATGCTACGCCAAATTCATGGCAATCCCCAACTACACCTAACTTAAGCTGAAGATGCCGGGACCGAAGGGAGTCATCACCATGAGCAGCGCCTTCTCGCATGCCTTCATGTGTGACCACGAGCATTTCGAGCTCACCACCGCAGTCATCAACTCGTTCGACCTTCCGTGGCTCAGGGAGTCATTGACCCCAGCAGTCCTAGACTGCAAAAAACCAAACTCCTCGATGGCCTTCGCCCGCTCAAGGAAACCAAGGCAGTGGGAATCGACCCCACCAACCCAACCAAGATGGTGCAGATCAGGACCTAGCTCCCGGCCAAATAGGAATGTGAACTCGTTTATTTCCTACACGTTAATCATGATGTCTTCACATGGAAGCCATCTGACATGCCAAGCATACCATGGGACATCACCGAGCACGCGCTACACCTCATCCTAGGCTCAAAGCCCACTAAGCAATGCATGCGCTGTTTCGATGATGAGAGGTGTAGGGCCATAGGCGAAGAGATCACCAAACTCCTAGTAGCTGGATTTATCAGAGAGATATTCCACTCCGACTGGCTTGCCAATCCTATTCTTGTTAAAAAGAAGACTGAGAAGTGGAGAATGTGTGTTGATTATACTAGCCTCAACAAAGCGTGTCCAAAGGATCACCTTTGCCATGCATGGACCAGATAGTCGACTCCACCTCGGGTTGTGAGATTCTCTCCTTTCTGGATGCCTACTCGGGCTATCACCAGATCGCGGTGAAAGAGTCCGATCAGCTCGCAACCTCATTCATCACCCCATATGGTTCGTATTGCTACGTAACCATGCCTTTTGGCCTGAAGAACGCTGGCGCTACCTACCAAAGGTGCATGCAGCAATGCTTCGCTGACCAAATTGACCCGCTCGATCAGCCTGATCAAGCCGAGTGGCCAAGACCAACGATCGCCGTCTATGTTGATGATATAGTGGTCAAAATGGCTCAAGCTTGCGACCTGATCGCAAACTTGGCGGCAACATTCGCAAACCTCTGAAGGTTCAACATCAGATTAAATCCCAAGAAATGTGTTTTCGGGGTTCCAAAGGGGAAGTTGCTAGGATACATTATGTCTAAGTGCGGCATCGAGGCCAACCTCAAAAAAATCATAGCCATTTCCAACATGGGTCCCATACGCAACATCAAGGGCGTGCAAAGGCTCACCGGCTGTCTGGCCGCTCTGAGCCAGTTCATCTCTCGGCTCGGCGAACGAGGGATGCCACTCTATAAGCTCCTCAAAAAGACATATGCCTTCATCTGGATTGAGGAAGCTCAGCAGGCTCTAGAGATCCTCAAAGCATCCCTGACGTCGGCCCTAATCCTCATCACTCTCGAACGGGGAGAACCCCTCCTCCTCTACGTTGTGGCCAGCAACCATGTGGTAAGCGCCACCCTGGTCGTCGAGAGGGAGGAATCGGGACACCACCTTAAGGTCCAGTAGCCCATACACTTCATCGAGGAGGTACTCATCGACCCCAAGGTCCGGTACCCCTAGGTGCAAAAACTCCTATACGTCGTGCTAATGGTGACCTAGAAGCTCCTGCACTACTTCATTGACCACGAAGTCACGGTCATCACTTCATACCCGCTCGGAGACATCGTCCGCAAACGTGACGCTGTGGGATGGATCTCCAAATGGGCACTTGAACTCATGGGCCACGACGTCAGGTATATCCCCCGTACTATCATTAAGTCTCAAGCTCTCATGGATTTTGTTGCTGAATGGACGGAGGTCCAGCTACCGACCCCAGACGTCACCCACAAGTACTGGACAATGTACTTCAACGGGTCCATCATGGCGCCCGGATTGGGGGCTGGAGTGGTTCTAATCTCCCTAGATGGGAGTAGGCTCCACTATGCCATCCGCCTCCACTTTTTAGCCTCAAACAATGTCATTAAGTATGAGGCCCTCATCAATGGACTATGCATCACCATCGAACTTGGTGCTACATGACTCTACGTTCATGGCGACATGAAGCTGGTCATTGATCAGGTCATGAAGGAGTCCTCCTACAAAAGTCCCCTCATGGCCGCATACTGCCAAGTGGTGCGCAAGCTTGAGGACAAATTCTAGGGAATCAAATTGCATCACATCCCCCAAAAGGACAACAAAGCCACCGATTTTCTCACAAAATTGGCTGCTAGGTGGGATCCGTCCTCAAGCAGGGTCTTCACCAACGATCTCCATGAGCCGTCCGCCCACATCCTGGATGGTCCAATCTAGACACACCCCGATGCCAAGCCAATGCTCGAGGGCTCCGACCCCGACGCCAAGCCAGCGTTCGAGGCCCCGACCCTAGTGCCTCTATGACAACATCGCCCACTGACATTGTCGTATTGGCACTTGATCAAACCGACTGGCGAGCACCGCTACTCGCCTACCTCCTCGAGGAGGTTCTACCGCCTAAAAGGACTGAAGCCTGACAGATCGCTCGATGTACCAAGACCTTCATCATGCTTGGTGATGAACTCTACAAACAGAGTCCATCGAGGGTGCTCATGAAGTGCATCCCCACCAACCAGGGGAAGCAGCTCCTCCTCGAGGTCCATACCGAGATCTATGGACATCACATGGCCCCGAGGCCGCTGGTTGGAAAAGCCTTTTACTAAGGTTTTTACTAGCCCACCGCACTACAAGATGTAGAGAAGGTCATCCGTAGGTGAGAGGGATGCCAATTCTATGCTCGGCAAGCTCATTTACCGGCACAGGAACTTCAAACCATCCCCATCACCTGGCCATTCATGGTCTAGGGCCTCAACATGGTAGGACCCCTCAAAAAGGGCCTGAGTAGCTTCACTCACCTACTCATAGCAGTCGACAAGTTCACCAAGTGGATAGAGGCCAAGCCCATCACCAACATCCACTCGAAAGTTGCGGTCAAATTCTTCCTCGACAACATCTATCGGTTTGGCGTTCCTAACTATATCATCATTGACCATGGGACTAACTTCATGAGAAAGAAGTTCCTAGACTTTAGTGATGGATACGTCATCAGGATTGACTGGGCCTCGGTCGGACACCCACGTACTAATGGTCAGGTCGAGCATACCAATGGCATGGTCCTCCAAGGACTTAAGCCATGCATCTTCGACCGACTCAACAAGTACGCCAGGCGATGGGTTGCAGAGGTCGCAGCGATCCTCTAGAGCCTAAGAATGACCCCGAACTGATCCACAGGGTTCACACCCTTCTTCTTAGCCAATGGAGCTAAAGCAGTGCTACCCTCCGACCTCGACCATGGCGCCTCAAGATTGAAGGCTTTCGACCATGACCGAGCCATAGAGGCTCAATAAGACGCAGTTGACCTACTCGAGGAGGCCCGTGAGATGATCGTCATCCACTCCGCTTGCTACCAACAAACTCTCCATAGGTACCACGAAAGGAAGATCAGGGGGAGGATCCTCGAAGCGGTGATCTCGTGCTCTGGAGGACCCAATCAACAAAGAAAAAACACAAACTCTCTTCACCATGGGAAGGACCCTATACGGTAACTAAAGTAATCTGACTAGGCACCAACTGACTAGATGACGACAACAACAACGTTCTCACCAACACTTGGAACATTGAATAGCTACGTCGTTTTTCCCCTAAATTGGTCTTACCGCTTTTTAGTCAAACACTTGCTTTTGTAAAGCACCCTAGCCCAAACACTTTTAGCCTGGATCGCTCAAGGGCTCCAAGAGGGTACAATACTAAATACTACCTCTCTTTTTTACTATCACATGGTAACAACCTTGTCCCCAAACAGAAGCGCATTCCATTCCTTTGATTGCCCTACATGACTTTGTTCTTACTCCTAACCGAACACGCCCTGCCACGACCAATGGTTACGAGCAGCCGGGCCCCATGGGCCATGCCTAGGTTCTTAAAAGCTATAGCCTACAGAACTAATGGGCAGGTGCGAAAAAGAAAGGACAAAAACAAAAGCTATGCTAGGATAAAAACAAGGAACGGATAGTGATTCTATCACCAAAACAGAACTGATGTATTTATTAATACAAAAACTGTTCAAATGGGGGCTCACCCATGAACTCAACTATTACATGTTCTAACTACTTCTACTCCAAATACTACTGTGGCCGCTCGATGATATCGCCTGATGCCAAAGGAGACGCCACGGCACATGCCACCGGACATAACCACCGCCACAGGGGCCCCGCCCGGTTCTGCTCCCTCGACTTCGGCAAGCGCAACGGGTACCTCAAGGGACCCACCCGATTCTGCTCCCTCGACTTCGGTGAGCGCAATGGATACCTCAAGGGCATCGCACCCATAGATGCTTAGCAGAAGAGCATGGAGCTCCTAACCTTCTCATGCAGTCGAGGCAGCTCCTGGGCAGGGACTCTACCACCGAGGTATGGCACCATGGCCGGAAGATATCTCATCAAACTTTATAAACTGGCCAACCTGAGCAGCTGCAAGCACGGAACCCTGCACTAGCACAATCCTAGGCAACTTCCCCTCTGATAAGGCTCGCCCGGTGAAGATCCATCAGAAAAAATCCACACACGGCTCCATCACGAAAAAGGCCTCGCAGATGAATCCAGTGTGCCTCCTCCTTTGGCGGAAGCTGCCCCTTCTTAGGCAAAGACAGCCAGCACCACCTCAGGCAGCCTCCAACTCGACATCGCGCTCTGGATTCATAAAAGGATCTATAAGTCCTCCCCCTCGCTTACCCTCTCTCTCACTTAGGAACCGTCACGGCATATAGGCACTCTCGGTGAGGAGGAAGAAGGAGGAGAGGCAATAGTTGGAGAACAGACAAAGGACTATGATGAGAAGCCCTCTCCCTCCCCTATTTAAGGAGGAAACACGACAACTAAAGAAGGGCAAAGGATCAGAGCAAAAAACTCTCTCCCTTCCCCCATCCAATGCAGATGGGAAATGATGGGATGCACCCTGACCGATGGGATGCACACTGACCGATGGAACGATGCTTGGTCAGACAGAACGATGCCTGGTCAGACGGGCACAAAACCAAAGCGTCACCACGCATATGCGGCTCTCCGCCTCTAAAGCCAGGACTTGGAAAAAAACCAAACAATGGGATCTCCACCAGGAGAGACCATCGAGCTTCCTAAAGTCAATCGAACGGCTTAGGAAAACACTAAGAGACTCCATCACGAACGGCAAGCATGGGTCCCGATCGGACATTTCTGATTGGAGCCCTTCAAACCCCGTCACTCGAGTCATCAAGGTAACACTACCGACCCTCACTATTTCTTTATATAATCATTCATACATTCATTCCATATGTTCGTACCCCCCGAACGATTCGAGCCCTAAATTGCCCAGGGGCTCAGGAACTAAGCCATCGCACATGCGGCAAAATGCATCACGATGCTCTATGTTGCGTCATGAAGCAGCAGTTGCCTCATTCAACATGAGCAACGACTGACCAAGGTTTGAAGGCCGGCCCACGAAGGGCTCAAGGTCGCCCCACATCAAATAGAGCTAGGGGAGAAAACACAGATGAGCCCCATGCGTCCCTCGCCTAGTCTACCCCAAAGTAGACAGGGTCATCTCAACCTTCTCATTCGATCCTAAACCTCTCGCCAAACCCACAGAATCTCCATCGAGGGGAGGCCAGGAGGCCACTCGGGTCGGTCTCCGGAATGACCCAGGCATCTGTTGGGTTGTAGGTAAAGGAGTAGTGGAATGTCACAAGAGGGCTATGCCAACCCCATCACGAATGATGGACCTAGATTCCACTCGATCATACCCATTAGTGAACTCACCGAGCGCGTCACTCGAGCCCGAGCGATCGAGGCAAGAGATAAAGCTTAGCCCCTTCGGTTGTTAGAAATCGAGGATGGGATAATGCACAAAACTTAAACTGACCCCTACCAAAGCCCAATGGGGCTCGGGGGCTCAAGATCCCCAAAACTAAACTAAATGACTAACTACCTCGACTACGCGGTTTGCACCAAGGCTAGGATCCACGAGCTCTATCTCGCTTGATCCCAAAAACTAAACTAACTACCATGGCTGCACGGGCTGCACTAAGGCCAGGATCCATGAGCTCCATCATGCCCAATCCCTAAACTAATTGCCTCAACTGCACAGGCTGCATCGATGCTAGGATCCATGACTCTGACTCGCCTGATCCCACGGCGCACACTGACGCCAGGATCTGCGAGCTCCATCTCATCTGATCCCTAAAACTAACTACTTCGACTGCACAAGCTGCATCGACGCCAGGATCCATGACCCTGACTCACTCGATCCCACAATGCACATCAACACCAGGATCCATGAGCTCCATCTTGTCTGATCCCTAAACTAAAAATAACTGACTCGACTAAAATACACACACACACACACACCCATTGACAAACCCCCCCAGGCGACCCTACCCGAATCACCCGAGGGCTCAGGGGCTACACCCACGGGTGCGCTTGCGCACACCCGCTGATGAAATGAAAACTTCCCCCACTAGCAACACAAAAAACCCCTAGATGATTCTACCTGAATCGCTCGGGGGCTTAGGGGCTACACCTGTGGGTGCACTCGCATGCACCCACCATCGAGACAAAAATCCCCCAGATGATTCTACCCGAATCGCCCGGGGGCTCGAGGGCTCTTGTTGGGTTCATAAACCCAGGGTCCCTCATGGACCGGCTTCCCAACAAAAGCTTGACCCAACAGACAATGTTGTGAGCAACGCGCAACTCATGGGCTGGCCTAAAAACCTAGATGACAGGCCAGAAGGACGATCCAATCTCCAACCGAAAGGCCTAGCTAAGGAGGAACGGCGCTCGCTTCTGACTCCAACCCACCTCTCTGACTGGAGCACTCTCTTTGGTCTCTAGCCCGCCTCTAGACAATCTCTTTGATCGAAAGACCTAGCCAAAATGCCACTTTCGACTCCAGCCCGCTGCTCCGACCGGGAATGCGCCGGACCCCTGCCTACGGCTCCTCTTCGACTAGCGCAATCAGAGCCGATTGGGACCAACCGACCAGGGACGCTCGCTCAGTAAGGACCAGGGAACGAATGGAGAAAGTAAGGCAGGGCACTCAAGTCAACCACAATACTAAGGAATATGCCCTATACACCTGCAAGACAGTACTCTGTGACCTCCCTGACATGACAGAGCCCAAGCAGTGTCGTAGGCGCTGACATTTTCCCCTATAATGTTGTGGGCGCCATCAACTCCCATACCAGACAAACACGATAAGGCCTCCCTCCATGTGCCTCTGAGGCATCAACAGTGTTGTGGGTGTTGGCATTTACCATGCCAGGCGAACATGGTGAAACCCCCTGCATGCCTCTCGGCATCAACAGTGTCATAGGTACCGACATCTACCATACCTGAAGAAGACAACGCAACCTCCCATGTGCACCTAACATTCAATAGTATTGTGGGCGCCTACCATCATCTTGTACCCACCAGCATGGGCAGCAAGACTTAGTAGTGAACACACTCCCTCTCACTTGTAAGGCCATCCCCTTCATCTATAAAAGGGGATGCGCTCTCTTCCAACAGATAAGTGGATTCAGGTCGATCAAGTTCACTAGTACACAGCAATAGAACCACTAGGTTCAAACCTCGAGCACACACTCGAACACATAGCGCATAGTGGAGTTCTCATCACTCTCGGTCCCTCTGACCAGAGTCCGATCGGACCTCTTGTACCCCCATCTTTCTCCTTCTCGTTTGTAACCCCACTGCAAACTTTGAGCACCTGGGCTCAGGAATAAAGTCACCAACCGACTCAAACTGGATGTAGGGCACGTTGCCTGAACTAGTATAAACCCTGTGTCATTGAGTGCTAGGCCACCTCCAATCACAATGTACCGCAAAACTACAAATATTTATGTATTGGTCACTTTCTGCACCGACAAAACATTTCCAGGAAAGTCTCACTCTCAGCTAATACTACCATTTGTTCCAACAAAATGGTGCAACTCTTGTGAGAACAACGTTATAAAAAGAAAAGAGTTACTTAACCAAATAAGAGACTTATAAGGGGAGGAAAATGCAAGTGTGTAATGAATGATTGATCATGATGCATGTACGTTCCGTACATCCTCACAAACTTAAGAAAATTAAACTTCTAATGACATACACGGTGGCATACATGCCTTCTCTCATATATAATGTAGCTAGTTGGGCTACATGTTTTGTTGTTAGTGTACCTACATAAGAATTTCATTTTAGCCCAACCCCACAAGTATATATGCAGAAATAAAAATCTAGGCTCTAGGTTGCAAGCTAAATACTTCTGTATCAAAGCTACCCGAAAGTAAATACGTCCATATATACATATAAATATGCATATACAGCTGTATCAAAGCTAACCCATAATTAAATACCTCTGTATATACATGAGACATATATATACTTTAGTATCAAGGCTACCTCTCCCCTTAGACCGCACGCTCACATCTTGCGATCGTGCCACTCGTCATCTTACCTTGGGTATAGAGGCATTTGATCCATACAATACCACTCAAGTGAATGGCATCCATACAATAGCACACCGTATGGACGACAAAAATAAAACCCCCCAAGTTAGTACTTAATTAGCCACCTAAAATACTTAACTAGGCATAAAGAAAGTGATCACTGGCACACTTCAGATTCAAACGCCTATATATATAGCTATAAGTTGCTAAAAACTAGTTTTGGAAAATAAAAACCTTTGTTTTAAATACACATGTGGCAATTTATGTTGAACCTGGCTCTGATGCTAAAAGTACAATGGTAGCCCGTAAGCGGTCACACTATTATACTTGAGCCTATATAAATCCATTAGTCCATCGAGTACCACAAAGGGTCTCGATTCAACCAACATACAACCAAGATCATACATGATTCAACATACATGTCACACATTACATAAAAGTTCACAAATATAGTTCCATACATTAGAGTACGATTAAAAGTTAATACAAACCAAGTTTAGGGAAAATAGTAGCAGAAACAATTAAAGTTTGAAACCAACATCTCCATCGTTGTTCAAATACGATGCCAGCTCATGATCATAATACCACAAAAGCATAAGAGAGGAATTAACAAGAGATGCCATGCCAGGGCCCTACTCCTCGTCCACGGTGGGACAGAAGCAGTTTTTACAGTAGCCATGATACATCATATTATCTACAACAATGGGAAATAAACATTAGTACAAGAAGGTACTCAGCTAGACTTACCCATCATAAACCAAAAATAAAGTGACTCCAAGGAGCATGCAAGGCTTTATAACTGGAGCTAGCTTGACAACATTTTGCATAAAAAGCCACTAATTCAACTATACCTTTTATAATTCGGTCATCAAGTTAATTATAGCTATTCATCTCTAGATTAGCGACTAACCTGTGTCAAATTTGTAGTATATTGTTAATGACAGCACAATAATAACCATAGCCATTTAATATTTCATTCTCAGAACCATTCCACTTGCCATTAACACTACGATAGAAGAAAGCTTAGTCAAGTTTCTCACTATCCGGGAGAGACGGCGATTCGAATCGATTTCAAACAGCTGAGAATTTATTCCTAACACAAACCCAGGTAGACCAGTTCAACGGTCACCTTAGGTCACCTTTGGTACAACTTAGGTCCATATTTCATGGGTTCAATCAGCGCCAAACAATTAGGGATGACCAGCTGCCAGGACATTTAGGCCTGGCCTGCCCTTGGGCTCATGTCTCGCTCCCCGCACATCCTTACTACCATCCAGAGTGTGCACTCTTATAGAATGGGACCAGGCCTGAGTTGAGCTACTTGGTTTCGCGGTCGAAATGAGTTATCCGGCCAGCTAAGTGAGAGGCAAGCGTTCAAAATGACTGAGGACCAACAATGGTACGGTCCTTAATCAGCATAGATGGAATCACATGAGTCAACCTACAACATAGACTTCGTCTGGCCTTGACTTACAACATCCATGGTTCTTTTACACGATAGCAAATATAGCCAACCGTGGTTCAGTGCCCACCTATATCTCGCAGGTCATAGGAAATCACCTGACTTCTACCGGTCTAAGCATAGCTAAGCATATATTTGATCCTGGACCTACACAGGGTTAAAGGTATATATCTGGACAAGGTAGTTCTATGCATCAAGTGTTTCCAACCAACTTGTATATCCTAATGCATCAAACATAAATGACTCAAGTGATATTTTGTAAAACATGAGAGACTTAGAATGCTTCGAGGCTTGCCTTTGATAAAAGAAGTTGGCCTATGGTCTGGGCACTCAGGTAAGTCTTCAAGAGTTTACTCCTCTCCTTTTGGAGCTATGAGCTAAGGTGCCTCTTGCTGTTCCTCTGTCTCTTCATTGAATTCCAATAGAGTTATCCCCTCGGACGATCCTATATGCATGAGCAGGAAATAAGATATTATGGATGCATATATAATGACATGTATTGTATAATATGATATGATGTGATGAATGCATCCTCATAAGTGTTCTCCGTAGCATTGCATTAAGGTGATAACAAGTTACATTTTTTTACTGAGTAGGTGCATATCTCTTCTCTAGTAACTTAAACAAACACTTATGTAAATCATTTTCTGGACTACAAGATAGTAGCCACTTCTTTTGATCATAACTAGAGTTATACACATAAAAATAATATGGTTGTGGACATTCTGGAAAGCTTATGAAATTTCCTACAACTTTCTTTTAATCATCTTAATGTGATTCAGCAGTTATCTAGGTCAAACAATTCAATCTTTTAGATCTATCCAGAGAGCAAGCATTTTAGATAGTAGACTTCTGACCACCATAATTCTCAAACCATAAGGCCTGTGACTATGAAATTTAACACAAGGTAGATAAGTAATTATGTACAACTTTGTTATTAACCATCTTTACAGAAAAGATCATTATCATCATAAAATCATCACCATAATAGAAACTACATATGCAGTCATCTAGTTAAATTATAAAGCAATAATTAACTAGTTTCCTATAAACAAATACTTCTAAGCCTCACTAACAGTATCAATAGATTATATGCATCACACACACCACATAAAACATCATGGTTAAGCCTAACTAATTTATTTATATTCATTTATTAATTTCCTTAGATAATAAGGTGATTTACAGTGTAAATATTTCTAGTGTGCAATAAATTCTGAGAACATTCAAGTAGGCTACATATGACCCTAATAGTCTACGGCATAAATTTCATGCCATTTGGGTAAGTATAGCTACCTCTACAAAAATGACAAGTTACATATGCTTATTTTAGCGAAAATAGTTTAGCATACTGAAAAGTGTTAAGCAACAGATTTAATATTTTTCTTACTTTCCTCCTAGCATGAGAATACTGTGTAAAAATTTGTATGATCATATGTTATGTATTTTTAGCCTAATTTAATTTCACTAGAAACTAGTAATTAATTAGGATTAAATACATTTCAAGTATGCCTACTATAGGTTTAGTATTTTTCCTAGCTAGAGCATGTCAACACAAGACCAGCAAAATTAGAACCACAATTTTATCATCTTCCTTGTTCATGTTATGCATTTTACAAGATATAAACTAATTTAAAAGCACTTATTTTACTCAATTTAATTTTCCTAGAAAAATACCCTAAATAGTATATTTAATATTTTTATCAAATGGTATACTTCAAGATAAATCCAACAAAATTTGGTTCACCCCATTTGGGTACTCCTAGTCTAGATATGAATTTTTGAAGTTTCTATTCAAATCTATGAAAATAATTCAAAAACCAACTAAACCCTAACAGCTAGGTGCACCTAATCTATACACCCCGCTATGACTGACATGCGGGTCCCGTAGTCAACCCTAGTCCCACATGCTAGTGAGACAGAGGCAGGGCATCGGCTTTGACTAGCGAGAACTCATCGTCGGTGAGGTCTCCGATGATGAGGTCACCATCGATGTGTTCCCCATCTCATTCTGCATCTAGTGAGCTAGATGGTCGAACATCTAACAACGGTTGTCTACAATGGTGGCGCTAATGGTAGACAGTGGTGGCGCTACTATAACACCCTGGTGTTAAGCATGCATTTGGCATTGGCATTGCATGAGCACAAGCATCATTGAGCATTCATGAGCATGAGCATGTCAAATTCTATCTTCAATATCTTGCTTATATCACATGTTATGCCTTTTAAATTTATACCTAGGTTAGGGTTTACATGTGAACAATGTGTGAAATGCTTGTGGGACCCTAGGAGTACCTTTAACATGTTTAGAATATCATATGGAACAACTTTGGTATTCATGACTTAGACCCAATTGGCCTCTAAGTCATGGTTATAGTGTAAGCTATCATTTTCAAGTTGCATGCTTGACCTAAGTTCAAATATAGCATAGAGCATTTGCATGGTAGTGCACCCTTAAGCAAAGTTGAAGTACTTGATAAGAGTAAGAACTTTTATTTTTGGGTCAAGACCTAATTCGGTGCATAGCATGCTCAAAAATAGATCACAAGTAGCTAAAGAATTACTATGTTTGACTTTGAAAATTTTCAAGTCTGGGAATGATTTTTAGTTTTAATGTACCATACTTTGGAGCTTTGTATTTTGAAAACTATGGAAAATTAGATGTTGCTCCCTAAAGCAAAGTTGGAGTTTACTTGTAGCTCTACAACTTTTAGTAATGGAGTTTTTGCTAACTCGCCACGGATTAGGAGATAGAAGTGGATGAACTCGCGCTGACAATTGGGCCATGGGGAGACTGAATCATCAGAGCTGATTCAAATCAGCCACGGGTCGTGGCCGACCACGCATAGTGCGCCCTCGCCGCATGGCACTCATACACTGCCATTGGCCCCGTGACGTCATGCCAAAGTGGAGGAACCGGGTGATGTGCAGCTGCTGCTCCCATTCCATCTCTCGCTCTCTGCTCTTTCTCCACGCCAAACTAAGGTGACCGTGCTCGCCATTGCTGCCACCACCGTGCTCCACCTACTCGTGCACCATCTTTGCCGCACCATGACCCAATCTAGCTCGCTAGAAGCTCTGCCATCATCACCTCTTCCACCCTGACCCACTAGCCCCACTTGCTGAGCTAGGGTAAGGGCGCATTTTGCATCACCGTCGCCATGAACTCGTCGGAATGCCATCACGCGCTCAGCTCACCATGGCCACACCATTCCACCATACCTCCTATCCTCCTATTCTCCAATCTATAGCCACTTTGTGGTCCATATGCTTTGGTAGGAACTAGGTTAGATGCTATTGCACCGTCGAGTGGGAACCCACCGCTTCTCCCGCTGTGGTCGCCATGGCCGTGAGCTTGAGCTCGCCACGGCCAGCCATCTCGGGGTCACTCTAGTCCCTGCTCTTAGATGTCTTTGCATGGCCTTGTGACCTAGATCTAGTAGGCTAGATGGAGAGTCCCCTCTCACTACCGGCTAGCCGAAATAGAGAGCCCCGCCACAGCGCATCGTGCACCGCCGCATGGCCATGCACACGGCCAAGCTTTTCCACTGCATCACCATGGCCTAATCCTCGTCGTAGTGCTGTGCTAGGTCACTAGGATGGAGTAGCCATCCTCACTAGCGCATGCCGTGGTCAGAGATGGCTGGCATGCCACCGCATAGCTTCATCGTGCCACCATCGCCGCTGGCGAGCCATCTCCGGTGAACCCTAGGTCGCGAATTCACCACTAACCGACGCGGCTTGATGAGGGGAACACATTGGTGTCACTATCATCACCGATGATCTCATCGCCAGTGAGATATGGCTGGCTGAAGCACCTCCACTGCTCTGGTATCGCTGACGCATGGGTCCTACTGACCAGCAGGCCCCATCTGTCAGTCTATGTATTACTTGATTTTCTTATTTATTTTCACAGATTTGAATGCATGTTTCAAAAATTCATATCTAGAGCTAGGAGTGTCCAAATAGAGTAAACCAAATTTTGTAGGATTCATCATGAAGTTTAGTATTTGATAAAAATATAAAACCTACTATTTGGCATGTTTTTCTAGGAGAATTAAATGGAGCTATATAAGTGCTTTTAAATTGTTTTCAATCTTGTAAAATACATAACTTGAGCTAGGAAAGTGATAAAATTGTGATTCCAATTTTGATAATCTTGTATTGACTTGCTCTAGTTAGGAAAAATGTTGAACTTGTAGTAAACTTGATTGGAGTAGTGTCTTTCTATTTATCTTTTAATAAATGGTGTTTTCTAAGGAAATTCATAAGGATAAATATAAGTAACATATTACCATGAAAATTTTTGTATAGTGGTAATGGGTTTTAGGGAAGCTAAGAAAAATATGAAATCTATTGTTTGATACATTTCAATAGGGTTAACTATTTTTGCTAAAATAAGCCTATGCAAATTGTCATTTTTGTTGAGATGTCTATATTTATCTAAATGGCATGAAATTTATAAAGTAGACTTTTGAGGTCATATGTAGGCTATTGTAATTTTCTCAGAATTTATTGTGTAATTTTGATATATTTTCTTTATTTCACCTTAGTGTCCAAATAAATTAATAAAGGCATTTAAAAATTTTATTTAGGCTTGACCATCATATTTTCTAGAGTGTGTATGATTCCTATAAACTATTGGTATCATTGGTTGTGCCCAATTTGGATTGCTTGTATGCAGTAAAATATTAATTGCTCTAAAATTTAATTATAGAAGTTGTTTTGGATAGATTCTGTTGCTAGGTGTTTTGCATAGGCAAAATGGAGTTTGCTATAAAAATGGGTAGTAACAAGTTGTAGGTAATTTATTTATCTAACTTTTGTCAAAATTTCAGGGCAATAGGACAAATGGTTTGAGAGTTATAGCTGTTAGAAGTCAGTCTTCTAAAATGCTTAGTCTCTGAAATTTCTAGATAGACCTACGAAGTTTATCTGTTTTGACTAAGATAGTCGATGAATCAGTTTTTCGTGATTAAATGAAAGTTGTATACAATTTTATAAGATTTCTAGAAAGTTCAAGATCTTGGGATTTGGATGAGTAGAACTCAAGTTATGATTAAAACTTATAGCTGTTGTGTTGTGGTCTAGAAATTGAATTGTGTGGATTCTTGAAATTTCTAGAGAAGAGATATGCACCTACTCAGTAAATAAGAATTTAACTTTGTTATCATCCTAAATACTTAATATGATAGTCATCATTTAACCATGCACATTATCATGTCATGTCATCCATGACCCTTCTTATGCATTCATGATTCTCACTTTTTGCATGTGCATGCAATAGGTGCGACGGAAGAAATCACCGTGTTGGAGTACGAGGCCGATCCCTAGGAAGAGCATCAGAAAGTGCAGCAACTAGAGGCCCTAGGAGAAGGCGAGCCTGATGGTGAATAGATGCTCAAGTGCCCAGATCACCAGCCCTCAACCTTTATGAAAGGTAAGCCCAGAGTATTCTGAGCCTCCTATGTTTTCAAACTATCAACTTGAGTTCTTTTATGCTGATGCATTAAGTACTAGGTGTAACAGAACCGACCAAATCATAAGAACATAAGTACAAAAACAATCACTGAGGCAATCAAATTCCTGTACTTAAGCTCCCATAATCCCGGTAGACCAGAAATCATGAAGGATTTCAACCAACTCTCGACATACAAACCAAGATCGTAGTGATTCAACACACACACATCATCCGTTACAACATTTCATAATAAGCATTCGGATACATCCATCAGAGTTTAAATAGAATATTACAAACCAAGTTTGAGTATGCAGAAGCAACATAGTTTAGTACAAAACATCATAGTTTTCAATTACATTGCCAAGTCTGAGTCATGTCCCACAAAAGCATTATCAGGTATGAGAACTAGTAGAGACCGCGCTCAACGGTCTAGTCTTCATCCCCAGCTGGGAGAAGGCAGTACTTGCAGCAACCAAAGTAGAACTGGTCATCTGCAATAGGTGGGAGATAAACCCTGAGTATGAGAAGGTACTCAGCTAGACTTACCCGTCAAAACCAAAAATAAAAGACACCAAGGATCATGCAAGGCTTTTCAGGTGGGCTAGCTTGACACAGTTGCATAAAAGAGCTTATGATTATAGTAACCAATTTAAACTTAGCATCAAGCTTATCATCATTTACCTGTCCACTAGATTAGAACCTGTACTAGAGCACTCACTTATTAGGAGCAAACAATATTAACCATAGCAGGTATAATAAGGCTACCATCATCATATTATCATTTCTGAACCATTATGTTATTTAGTATATCTACTTTGGAGATAAGCCCGTCAAGTTCTCACTAACCGGGAGAGACGGCGACTCGAATCGAATTACAACTCAGCTGAGGGGGTATTCCTAACTCTCACCCTGGCATACTTAGCAAGGGTACCGTGGGTTACCTTTGGTACAACTCAGGAACCAAATTCGTGGGTTCGATCACCGCCACCGCTCTCAGGGATTACCCTTATGCCAAGACGATCAGGACTTTTAAATCACCTGCCCTTGGACACATGCCTACGGCTCCCTTCCAAGGCGTACTTTATACTTATCGACTCCCGGCCTGAGTTGAGCTACTCGGCTTCGCGGTCGGTCTCTAGACCCAGCCAACTAAGAGAGAGGCATGTGTTCAACATGAACAGGAAAGGCTCCAAGAATCAGTCCTTAAGCGACACAGACGGAGTCACTGCAAACCGGCAAGCCTCCGTCCGGTCTTCATTTCAAATTAAGACTGGTTCTTTTCCACGATAGCAAATATAGCCAACCGTGCCACATGCATCTTCCTATATCTCGTAGGTGACAGGAAATTACCTGACTTCTACCGTGTTTAAGCAGGGCTAAGCACTACATGAGCCTGAGCTACATAGGATTTATGGTAAGAATATCTAGACAAGGAATGGGGTAACCAATGTAGCAAGTGTTTGCATCCAACACCTGAACTTAATGCAACAATATATGTAATAATAATACTGTAACTGCATTTTAGAAATTAGGAGGCTTAATATGCTCCGGGGCTTGCCTTTCACAAAGTTGCAAGGACGGTGATCTGGGCACTCAACGGCGACCTCGTCTGGCACTTCTCCTGAAGGCTGCTCCTCCTGAATCTCCGGTGTCGGCTACTGCTGCTTGCTCGGTTCCTCGAATTCCAGCAGGGTCACTCCTTCTGATACACCTATTGCATGCCGATGCAAAAGATAAATATCATGGATGTATAAGGAATGACATGATGCTCAATGATGAATGAATCACAGTAAGTGTTTACCGAAAACATCACTGGACACTCGTTTACCGAGTAAGACTAGCCCTATTCAAATCACTTTAAAACAGGTATCTAATTTAACTTGAAGAACAAGATCAACTTACCTAACTTGCATAACCTAAGATAAAGATGCTCATCTTCAGTTAAAGGCCTAACACATAGTAACATTACCACAAACTTAGAAATAGTAAAGGCATACATAAATCAACATTTAAAGTTTCATATGCACACAAGTAGTCCCTTAATTCAATCACAACAAGAGTTATACCAATCCAAATGACTTGTATGAGGACATTCTGGAAAGCTTATGAAATTTTCTACAAATCAATGGTAAACAGCAAGGCATGATTCTTAGGTTAACCAAATCAATTTCCAGTAAACCTAAAATCTGTCCAGGAATGACAGGGTTACTAACTTAATTATTTAATGATGATGCAAAAGCCTAATTTGATCAAACCAAGTTTACCAACTTGTTTTTCATACCTAAGAAACATCAGAAAGTATAGTGCCAACTTCTAAATAAATTATTTAATATCCTTTTCCAATTTATTTAGTTAATTAGGTGATTTAAGCAATATATAGTAAAACTATTCATAAAAATCTACAAAAATTACAGTAGCTATCTCATGCTTCACATAGACTACCATAAAATTTCAAAGCCATTGAGCAAGCAGAGCTTGCTGTATCCAAAATAATAGGTGGCATGCCTATTTTTAGCATAATTAGGAAACCCTAATGAAAAGTGTCAAGCAACAGATTTCACATTTATCCTAGCATCATTCTAGCATAAGAACCTTACTCACCAAATTTTACCTATACTGGATCTATAGAAAAATTATGAAAATTCACACAAGATCCATCCATTGATAAAAAGAAATTCTATAACTCAAAAACTATACATGCACTAGTTCTGAAATTTTAACCAGAGATTCTACTAAGCAATAATAGATTACCCACAAAATTTCATCATTTTTGGACCACAGAAACTCAAGATAAAATTCAAACAAGTTTGCATGTATAAAAAAACACATTTCAAAGTCCTATTTAATTTATCTAGAATTTCTAAAACATGTGCTCATATAATATTTTTATTAAATACTAGACATGACCAGGAACTTAACAAAATTGGAACCATCATATTGGGATCTACCAAACTTGAGTTACACATTTTTGAATCTATACCCAAAACTGTGAAAAACAATTAAACAAAACAAAATGGAAAAACCTACACAGCTACTGGGCTAGCCCAAGGAAATGGTGGCCCGCGAGCAACGCTGGCGCGGCCCAGACAACGGCGCGGCCCACGCTGGGCTCCCACCTCAGCCACGGCGACTGACGAGAGGGGCCCGCGCGTCAGCGAGACAGACAGGGGAAAGGAGCGGACGGTGGCGTAGTTCGTCGCCGGTGGCTTCTCCGGCGACGGTAACGGTGCTACTACGGTCAACTCACTCGTGCGCATCTATTGGTGCACTCAATCGCTTCTATGGCCGTGGCTATAGGGTTGGCGACGAGCACGGCGGAGCACGGCCGCGGCATGTCCGGCTCTGGCGAGGCTACGGCGCTACGTCTCGAACGTGAGGCTCTACGAGCTTCAGCAGTGCACCTAGGATCTAGCGTGAGGCAGAGGAGGGGATGGGAGGGTCACGGTGGCGGTTGTCCACATGGAGCAACAACGCCGACGAGAACAGCCATGGCGGCGATGGGATGAAGCTGCGATTTTGCCCTTACCACGGCGCAATCGGACCAACGGTGGGGTGGAGAAGGTAGAGGGAAACACGGCGAGGCTCTGGGTGAGCTGGGCGATGCATTTTTGCCAGGACGTGGGAGCTAGGTGATGGCGAAGGTCTAGCTGGCAATGGCGGATGGCTTCGGTGCTGCGCGCTGTGGGAGGCGAGAGATGAGAAATGGAGTGGGCGACTCGGTCGGGCTGGCGCTGGGGTGCTTCATGACGCGGCTGGCCATGCCAGGGCGCCCGCGGCGTGTGGCCTACGTGCTCAGGCGATCAGCGATGGGTGGCGCCATGCAGCTAAACCTATCAAAACACTGTAGCATGCCATTCAGTCGATTTGATCAGCCTGACAGCGCGACTTCAACGCATTATCCTGACTAATCCGTTGCTCGTTTGCAAAAATAGTGTACATGAAAATTGTAGGCCTACCATCCATCTACCATTTATTTTCAAGAACCATCATCTAATTCGCCATGGATCAGAAGTTAAATGAAGCCCAAGTTGGCCTGATCCAACTGAAAATGCAGTTTAAGACTTAGACAAATTTTTCAGGGAAATCAGCATGGACATCTGACTTGTGGGCCTTGTTTGAACATGTTCTAGCCATTTTCATGAGATGGTCATATTGAGACTTTTGTTCCTTGATAAATTGGCTATAATTTTGGTAAAGAGTGCATAGCCATGCAAAGTCTCTAAGTTGGTCTTTTGACTCAGTCAAATAGTGGCACTCAAAGGGTCAATTCAAGTCAAACCTCCACTTGACGGTATTTTGGTCATTTTGATCTTCATGAACAATGTTCCAACAAGTAACCTAAGTGTAGTTAAGGTGTAATAGACCATGATCAACCACTTTACAAAATTGTTATACCACTTCTAAAGATCACATGTGATAAAGCAATTAAAACAAGCAATTCATTCATATGTTTCAATTCCATGTTTCACATGTTTCATGACCTTGTGGTTATTTTATACTTGTCATATTACTACCATGTTTGCCATGTTTCAAGGTATGAGAAACTCAGGTTGCATTCACATGTTACACCATTATTATTCACAACACTCAAGTATGAAACATACACAATTAGAAAATGTTGCATATGCATGTTTCAGTAACAAAGACATGATGAGATAGATGATGCACATGTTTATGAAATGAAATGCAATTAGTAGAAGCCAAACACCTAGGGTGTTACAGCCCTCCCCCCTTAGAAAAATCTTGTCCCGAGATTTGGAAAGCGTACCATTTAGTATAGAAAGTTGGATGATTTTCTTTTAAATAATCTTCCCGCTCCCAAGTTGCATCCCGTTCGCTATGATTACTCCAAACTACCTTGTATAACTTAACCACTCGTGTATGAGTCACTCTTTCTTGAGTATCTAGTACTTGCATGGGCTTTTCCTCATAAGAAAGATCGGATTTCAAGTTGACTTTTCTTATCGCTATTCTTTCCTCGGGAATACGAAGACACTTCTTCAGTTGGGACACATGGAATACCGGGAATATAGCTCCCATCTCATGTGGTAGATCGAGCTTATATGCTACTCTTCCACTTTTCTTGATAATGCGGTAAGGTCCAACATATCGAGGCTCAAGCTTCCTTTAAATTCCAAAATGTTTTACTCCTTTCATAGGGGATACCTTCAGATAAACATGATCACCTACTTCAAACTCAATAGGTTTTCTTCTCTTGTTAGCATAGCTCTTTTGTCGAGCCTGAGCGGCAGTCATATTCTTCTGTATAGTTCGGACTTGCTCTTCAGCTTCTTTTACAAAATCAATACTATAGAATCTTCTTTCTCCGGGTTCTACCTAGTTCAAAGGAGTTCTACACTTGCGGCCATAAAGAGCTTCAAAAGGAGCCATTTTGATACTCTCTTGATAACTGTTGTTATAAGAGAATTCAGCGAGAGGTAACCAGTCCTCCCAAGAGCCTTTGCAAGAGATAAGACAAGCTCTAAGCATGTCTTCAAGAATTTGATTAACACGCTCAGTCTGTCCTAATGTTTGCGGATGATAGGCAGAACTACGGATTAGATGGGTGCCAAGATTCTAATGTAAGCACTCCCAAAAGCGAGCCGTGAATTGTGGTCCTCTATCTAAAACAATGGATTTAGGTACCCCATGGAGACGTACCACTTGTTGAAAATAAATCTCAGCATAATTGTGAGGGTGATAGGTAGACTTGACCAGAATAAAGTGAGCAGATTTAGTTAGACGGTCTATGATAACCCAGATGGAATCACAACCCTTTTTGGTAGTGGGTAATCCAACAATAAAATCCATGCTAATTTCTTCCCACTTCCAGCCAGGAATAGAGAGTGGCTGCAATAATCTGGGCCTTATATGAATAGCCTTGACTCTGCAACAGTTATCACACCTTGCCACGTAAGCTGCGATTTCTTTCTTCATCTTGGTCCACCAATAATACAGCTTGAGATCTTGATACATTTTACTGCTACCAGGATGGATGGACAATTTAGAAGAATGGGCTTCAGCCATAATTTGATTTCTAAGTTCTTTGTCTTTGGGTACCACAAGCCTATCATTAAACCAGAGAATTCCCTTGTCATCGACCCTAAAGTGCTTGGTTTCTTTCTCTTTCATCTTCCGCTTGATGTGAAACACACCTACATCAGTCTTCTGGAGTTTGATAATTCGACTTCTAAGAGAGCAATCCATAGTGATATTGTAGAGTACCATGGGATGAAGGAGGTGTGCCAGATGAAAGTCTTCACTAACTAAGGAATTGCAATGGGCCTTTCTGCTTAAGGCATTAGCAACCACATTTGCCTTACCAGGATGGTAGTGCACTTGAAGGTTGTAGTCTTTGATTAATTCTAACCATCGTCGTTGACGCATGTTCAACTCGGGTTGAGTAAAGATGTACTTAAGTCTTTTATGGTCGGTATAGATGTTGCACACATTACCCAGCAAGTAATGTCTCCAAATCTTTAGGGCATGAACAACTGCGGCTAGCTCTAAGTCATGGGTAGGATAGTTGACTTCATGCTTTCGAAGCTGGCGTGTGGCATAAGCAATTACTCGGCCCTCCTGCATAAGAACACACCCCAAACCGGTGCCATATGCATCACAGTAGACATCAAAAGGCTTCTCGATGTCAGGTTGTGCCAATACAGGAGCAGAGGTTAGTAAGGTCCGCAAAGTGTGGAAAGCCTCTTCACACTTCGGAGTCCACAAAAACTTCTCATCTTTTTTAAGTAGTTGAGTCATGGGCTTGGCGATTTTTGAGAAATCCGGGATAAAGCGACGATAATAGCCAGCCAAACCCAGGAAACTTCGGACTTCCGTGACCGTAGTAGGTGCCTTCCACTCTAAGACTTCTTGCACCTTAGTAGGGTCAACCAAAATTCCATCACTAGATAACACATGACCTAGAAAAGGTATCTTGTTCAACCAGAACTCACACTTGCTGAACTTAGCATAAAGCTGGTTGTCACGTAACCGAGTTAAAACAATTCTCAGATGTTCAACATGCTCTTCTTCATTCTGAGAATATACATGGATATCATCAATGAACACGACGACAAACTTGTCCAATTCCAGCATGAATACAGAATTCATCAGGTACATAAAGTGTGCCGGAGCATTTGTCAACCCAAATGACATGACGAGGTATTTGAACAAGCCATAACGAGTAGAGAAAGCTGTCTTTGGTATATCTTCAGGACGAATTTTGATCTGATGGTAGCCAGACCTCAAATCGATCTTGGAGAATACCTTAGCTTTGGAGAGCTGATCAAACAGAATATCGATGTGAGGAAGAGGGTATTTGTTCTTGATAGTCACAGCATTAAGGGGGTGATAATCCACGCACATGCGTAGAGACTTGTCCTTCTTCTTCACAAATATAGCTGGACAACCCCAAGGAGAAGAACTAGGCCGAATCAAACCTTTCTTCAATAGCTCATTCAACTGACTCTTCAGCTCAGCCAACTCATTGGGCGGCATTCTATATGGCCTTCGAGAAATAGGAACTGTACCTAGAATGAGTTCTATCTTGAATTCTACATCATGGTCCAGAGGTAATCTAGGCAAGTCATCAGGGAAGACATCTGGAAACTCATAGACAACTGGTAGATCCTCAATGGCTTTGGCTAGGGTAGCATTGGCCGTATTGTGGATAGAGATATCACGAGGTAACTGCACTAGAAAACCTTTCTTATCCACAGGATCCCTCAACATTACCACACGGTTTGAGGTATCGATCAACACTCCATTCCTGCTCATCCACTTCATTCCTAGGATTGCATCGATTCCTACCCCCGGTAGAACTACAAGATCCATAAGGAACTCTCGATCCCCAATCTCCAGCTTTACATCTTTAACTACTTGGTTAGTCAGGATATTATTTCCAGCAGCACTAATACAATAACCACCCTTGACAATTGTAATCACATTCATCTTATGCATAGATGCAAAAGTAGAACTCATAAAGGAGTGTGAAGCACCCGAATCAAAGAGCACAACTGCAGGGTGATCATTAACAAGAAACTTACCAGCGGTGACCACTTCACCAGCAGGAATTTCCTTCACAGTCGTGTAGTGAACACGCCCCTGACGGACGTTTCCTTGAGCATTCTTAGGAGGATAGGGACACTTATTAGCCCAATGACCAGGCTAGTTATAGTTCCAGCATGGCCTGTTTGTTGGTGGTGCATTGGAGCTGCCCTGCCCAGAGGTATTCTTTGGCAAGGAAATTGTGTACCCCTTGCGGAAACCAGTTTTAGCTTGATTCTTTTTCTGAGGTGGGCGGTACCGGACATTAGCATTGGGTGGATGGTACTAGGTCTTGGATACCATTGGAGCCTTAGACTAAGAAGCACCAGCCTCAAAGTTTCTTTTATGGTTCTTGGAAGCAGCATAAATCTTGTCATTGTTCTCCTGATTCAGGGTGTCACTGATAAACTCATTGAAGGTGACACACTTGTAGTTGCCCATAGACTTCATCAGTTTAGGGGAAAGTCCCCTCTTGAAACTAGCTATTCTTTTGGTGTCAGTATCGACGAACTCGGGAGCATACCTCGCTAGGTTGTTGAATGCCTAGAGGTATTCATTAAGACTCTTGTTGCCTTGGGTTAGCTTCATAAACTCGGTATGCTTAATGGCCATGAGACTAGGAGGGATAAAGTGTCCCCGGAAAGCTATCTGGAACTGGTCCCAAACTATCTCAACGTTAGCAGGGAAGGTGGTCCTGTGTTGGGTCCACCAGATGCCTATAGGGCCTTGGAGCTGGTGTCGTGCATACGAAGCCTTCATTCCTTCAGTCAAACAGAGCAATCCAAACCTTTGCTCTATCATGCTCAACCATTCATCAGCTTGTAATGGTTCTTCTGCCTCACAAAAGATAGGAGTCTTTGTGTCCATGAAGTCCTTAAAGTTGCTGTACTGGTTCGGCTTGGGTCCCTGGCGGACATGTCGATCCTCATAGTTAGCCATCTGGCGCATAGCCTCAGCTAGCATGTGCTGACTTTCCACGACCGTCTGCATTAGCTCAGCTGGTGTGGGCGGTGGAGGAGGTGGTTGTTCCTCATCTCCCATGCTACGACCACGACGAAGGTTATAAGCCATCTACAAAAGGTATAGCCAATGAGCACTGATGATGTGGAAACTTTTGTAGATGAATTGTATAATTATGCCAAACTGATTCCATCGGAGAGAATGTATTTATATAATCAACAGAGGCACAATCATTCATCACAATCACACACTCATCAAGCGCATCAATTGACACATAAATGAGATGAACTTAACCAACAATCGAGATCCATAGACCACAAAGATGAATTTCATCAAAAGCTCACATATGTGGAGCATAATACGTCCGATAGGTTACGTCCCAGCCATAGTGGTTCCAAACTTACATCAAGGGTAACATAGGGTTCGATATTACATCCCAATGATTAACTTGATACAAAGCTACACGTTCATGCATGAGGATCAACAAAAGACTAGCTCTAGCGCATTAGCTAAGTAGCAAGCTAAACTACGCATCATCCTCGGAGTCAGTGTCGAAGATCTCTCCTCCATCTTCATCACTAGCAGGCTCTAACTCCTCATCTTCCTTCTCATCAGGTGGAATGTCCTTGGGTCCATTGACCTCCATGTCATCATCACCTTCAGCCATGATGACACCAGAGCCCATCTCATCCTCATCATCAGGTGGCAGGAGAGGGTGAAGTTGATTGTGTAACAGGTGAACCTCCTCATGGAGATGGTCATTGTACTCTTCAGCAACTGCCACTTGCTGCTCTAACTCCACCTGTCGTGCCCTCAACACATTCTCTTCATGCTAGGCTTCATTCCGTTGGTTCATCACGTGAATCAACATACGTTCACAGTTGCGGTGAGCAACTATCAACCTCTGAACCTTAAGGGTCTCTTGGTCCTGTTCCTGTGTTACCTGCTCCAAACGGTGCTGAGCTGCATTCCTCTCAGCAGTCACCCAGGCCAGCTCTGTCCTCAGCCTTTCTGCCTCAGTAGGCTCAGGACGGGGCTCATGAGGAGCTAAACGGTGATGAGGCGCCCTGCCTCCAGTAGACTTGCGAGCAGTGAGTTTCATGCGCGCCATCTATAGCCAAAAGTTGCAACGTAAGGGGAGAATCATTTAAGGGATACGAAATTTAATTAGTCGGGACAATCATAATTTAAGGGAGGGAATAATGCAAGAAATGCCATGTATGCTTGAACATGATGCATGCACGATCCATACGTCCTCACAAACCTAGAAAAATTTAAAGGCTAGCGAAATATACGGTGGCATACATACGTTCTCTCGTATACGGTAGCTAGTCGATCTACAACGATACGTTGTTAGTGTACCTGCAGAAAATTTCATTTTAGCCCAATAATTTCCCAAAAAGCATAGAAAACAAGCAGTAAACTAAATACTTTCATACATGCATCCCCTGATGCATATACTCTAGTATCACAGCTACCCGTCAGAGATACCCACATTTAAGTACTCTCATAGATACATGATCGAACATGTAAGTATGCGAGCAACCACAACTACTCTCCCCTTAGACCGACGGTTGGACGGTCATGCTCTCACAACTTCCACTTACCAGAGCATAGAGGTATTTTGAACCATACATTACCACCCAAGCGGATGGCATCCATACAATAGCACGCCGTATGGACGACGAAACAGAACAAGCAGGAACCCCCAAGTTAGTACTTTAATAAGCCACCTAAGAGTCCTTATTTGGGCATAAGGGATATGACCACTGGCAATACTTAGTGTTTAATTTAGGATTTTCACAAATACTTTTGTTTTAAATACACAAATGACATGTTTAGTGTCGAATCTTGCTCTGATACCAGCTGTAACAGAACCGACCAAATCATAAGAACGTAAGTACAAAAACAATCACCGAGGCAATCAAATTCCTGTACTTAAGCTCCCATAATCCCGATAGTCCGGAAATCACGAAGGATTTCAACCAACTCTCGACATGCAAACCAAGATCGTAGTGATTCAACACACACACATCATCCATTACAACATTTCATAATAAGCATTCGGATACATCCATCAGAGTTTAAATAGAATATTACAAACCAAGTTTGAGTGTGTGGAAGCAACATAGTTTAGTACAAAACATCATAGTTTTCAATTACATTGCCAAGTCTGAGTCATGTCCCACAAAAACATTATCAGGTACGAGAACTAGTAGAGACCGTGCCCAACGGTCTAGTCTTCATCCCCAGCTGGGAGAAGGCAGTACTTGCAGCAACCAAAGTAGAACTAGTCATCTGCAATAGGTGGGAGATAAACCCTGAGTACGAGAAGGTACTAAGCTAGACTTACCCGTCAAAACCAGAAATAAAAGACACCAAGGATCATGCAAGGCTTTTCAGGTGGGCTAGCTTGACATAGTTGCATAAAAAAGCTTATGATTATAGTAACCAATTTAAACTTAGCATCAAGCTTATCATCATTTACCTGTCCACTAGATTAGCACTTGTACTAGAACACTCACTTATTAGGAGCAAACAATATTAACCATAGCAGGTATAATAAGGCTGTCATCATCATATCATCATTTCCGAACCATTATGTTATTTAGTATATCTACTTTGGAGATAAGCCCATCAAGTTCTCACTAACCGGGAGAGACGGCGACTCGAATCGAATTACAACTCAGCTGAGGGGGTATTCCTAACTCTCATCCTGCATACTTAGCAAGGGTAGCCATGGGTTACCTTTGGTACAACTCAGGAACCAAATTCGCGGGTTCGATCAGCGCCAGCGCTCTCAGGGATTACCCTTCTACCAGGACGATCAGGACTTTTAAATCACCTGCCCTTGGACTCACGCCTACGGCTCCCTTCCGAGGCGTACTTTATACTTATCGACTTCCAGCCTGAGTTGAGCTACTTGGCTTCGCGGTCGGTCTCCAGACCCGGCCAACTAAGAGAGAGGCATGCGTTCAACATGAACAGGAAAGGCTCCAAGAATCAGTCCTTAAGCGACATAGACGGAGTCACTACAAACCGGCAAGCCTCCGTCCGGTCTTCATTTCAAATTAAGACTGGTTCTTTTCCACGATAGCAAATATAGCCAACCGTGCCACATGCATCTTCCTATATCTCGCCAGTGACAGGAATCACCTGACTTCTACCGTGTTTAAGCAGGGCTAAGCACTACATGAGCCTGAGCTACATAGGATTCAGGGTAACAATATCTAGACAAGGAATGGGGTAACCAATGCAGCAAGTGTTTGCATCCAACACCTGAACTTAATGCAACAATATATGTAATAATAATACTGTAACTACATTTCAGAAATTAGGAGGCTTAATATGCTCCGGGGCTTGCCTTTCACAAAGTTGCAAGGACGGTGATCCGGGCACTCAACGGCGACCTTGTCTGGCACTTCTCCTGAAGGCTGCTCCTCCTGAATCTCCGATGTCGGCTGCTGCTGCTCGCTCGGTTCCTCGAATTCCAGCAGGGTCACTCCTTCCGGTACACCTATTGCATGCCAATGCAAAAGATAAATATCATGGATGCATAAGGAATGACATGATGCTCAATGATGAATGAATCATAGTAAGTGTTTACCGAAAACATCACTGGACGCTCGTTTACCGAGTAAGACTAGCCCTATTCAAATCACTTTAAAACAGGTATCTAATTTAACTTGAAGAACAAGATCAACTTACCTAACTTGCATAACCTAAGATAAAGATGCTCATCTTCAGTTAAAGGCCTAACACCTAGGAACATTACCACAAACTTAGAAATAGTAAAGGCATACATAAATCAACATTTAAAGTTTCATATGCACACAAGTAGTCCATTAATTCAATCACAACAAGAGTTATACAAATCCAAATGACTTGTATGAGGACATTCTAGAAAGCTTATGAAATTTTCTACAAATCAATGGTAAACAGCAAGGCATGATTCTTAGGTTAACCAAATCAATTTCTAGTAAACCTAGAATCTGTCCAGGAATGACAGGGTTACTAACTTAATTATTTAATGATGATGCAAAAGCCTAATTTGATCAAACCAAGTTTACCAACTTGTTTTTCATACCTAAGAAACATCAGAAAGTATAGTGCCAACTTCTAAATAAATTATTTAATATCATTTTCCAATTTATTTAGTTAATTAGGTGATTTAAGTAATATATAGTAAAACAATTCATAAACATCTACAAAAATTACAGTAGCTATCTCATGCTTCACATAGACTACCATAAAAATTTCAAAGCCATTGAGCAAGCAGAACTTGCTGTATCCAAAATAACAGGTGTCATGCCTATTTTTAGCATAATTAGGAAACCCTAATGAAAAGTGTCAAGCTATAGATTTCATATTTTTCCTAGCATCATTCTAGCATAAGAACCTTACTCACCAAATTTTACCTATACTGGATCTATAGAAAAATTATGAAAATTCACACAAGATCCATCCATTGATAAAAAGAAATTCTATAACTCAAAAATTATACATGCACTAGCTCTGAAATTTTAACCAGAGATTCTACTAAGCAATAATAGATTACCCACAAAATTTCATCATTTTTGGACCACAGAAACTCAAGATAAAATTCAAACAAGTTTGCATGTATAAAAAAACACATTTCAAAGTCCTATTTAATTTATCCAGAATTTCTAAAACATGTGCTCATATAATATTTTTATTAAATACTAGACATGACCAGGAACTTAACAAAATTGGAACCATCACATTGGGATCTACCAAACTTGATTTACACATTTTTGAATCTATACCCAAAACTGTGAAAAACAATTAAACAAAACAAAATGGAAAAACCTACACAGCTACTGGGCCAGCCCAAGGAAACGGTGGCCCGTGAGCAATGCTGGCGCGGCCTAGACAACGGCGCGGCCCACGCTGGGCTCCCGCCTCAGCCACGGTGATTGACGAGAGGGGCCCGTGCGTCAGCGAGACAGACAGGGGAAAGGAGCGGACGGCGGCGTAGTTTGTCGCCGGTGGCTTCTCTGGCGACGGCAACGGTGCTACTATGGTCAACTCACTCGTGCGCATCTATTGGTGCCCTAAATCGCTTCTATGGCCGTGGCTACAGGGTTGGCGACAAGCACGGCGGAGCACGGCCACGGCATGTCCGGCTCCGGTGAGGCTACGACGCTACGTCTCGAACGTGAGGCTCTACGAGCTTCAGCAGTGCACCTAGGATCTAGCGCGAGGCAGAGGAGGGGATGGGAGGGTCACGGTGGTAGTTGTCCACGTGGAGCAACAACGTCGGCGAGAACAGCCATGGCGGCGGTGGGACGAAGCTGTGATTTTGCCCTTACCACGGCGCAATCGGACCGACGGTGGGGTGGAGAAGGTAGAGGGAAACACGGCGAGGCTCTGGGTGAGCTGGGCGATGCGTTTTTGCCAGGACGTAGGAGCTAGGCGAGGGCGAAGGTCCGGCTGGCAATGGCGGATGGCTTCGGTGCTGCGCGCTGTGGGAGGCGAGAGATAAGAAATGGAGCGGGTGACTTGGTCGGGCAGGCACTGGGGTGCTTCATGACGTGGTTGGCCGTGCCAGGGTGCCCGCGACATGTGGCCTGCATGCTCAGGCGATCGGCGACGGGTGGCACCACGCGGCGGTGAAAATCTGAACCTGTCGAAACACTGTAGCACGCCATTCAGTCGATTTGATCAGCCTGACAGCGCGACTTCAACGCATTATCCTGACTAATCCGTTGCTCGTTTGCAAAAATAGTGTACATGAAAATTGTAGGCCTACTATCCATCTACCATTTATTTTCAAGGACCATCATCTAATTCGCCATGGATCAGAAGTTAAATGAAGCCCAAGTTGGCCTGATCCAACTGAAAATGCAGTTTAAGACTTAGACAAATTTTTCAGTGAAATTAGCATGGACATCTGACTTGTGGGCCTTGTTTGAACATGTTCTAGCCATTTTCATGAGATGGTCATATTGAGACTTTTGTTCCTTGATAAATTGGCTACAATTTTGGTAAAGAGTGCACAGCCATGCAAAGTCTCTAAGTTGGCCTTTTGACTCAGTCAAACAGTGGCACTCAAAGGGGCAATTCAAGTCAAACCTCCACTCGAGGGTATTTTGGTCATTTTGATCTTCATGAACAATGTTCCAACAAGTAACCTAAGTGTAGTTAAGGTGTAATAGACCATGATCAACCACTTTACAAAATTGTTATACCACTTCTAAAGATCACATGTGATAAAGCAATTAAAACAAGCAATTCATTCATATGTTTCAATTCCATGTTTCACATGTTTCATGACCTTGTGGTTATTTTATACTTGTCATATTACTACCATGTTTGCCATGTTTCAAGGTATGAGAAACTCAGGTTGCATTCACATGTTACACCATTATTATTCACAACACTCAAGAATGAAACATACACAATTGGAAAATGTTGCATATGCATGTTTCAGTAACAAAGACATGATGAGATAGATGATGCACATGTTTATGAAATGAAATGCAATTAGTAGAAGCCAAACACCTAGGGTATTACACTAGGAGTTGATTGGAACCAATTGCTACATATATCTTCCTTGTCTAGATATATATATCTTGAATCCTATGTAGGTCCAGGATCAAATGTATGCTTAACCATGCTTAGTCGATAGAAGTCGGGTGATTACCAGTCACCTGCATGACATAGCTAATAACTAATCACGGTTGGCTATATTGCTAGCATGGAATATAACCATCTGTCAATGAATAAAGGAGACCAGGTGGGATCATGATAGAGAAGCAACAAGGCATGGAGGTCCTGGGTGCCTATCTATCCCCGTCTGTGTCGATTAAGGACTGATTCGCTGTACATCCTCGTGTCATGTTGAACGTATGTCTAGTACTTAGCTGGCCAGATCCGATGATATGACCGCGAAGCTGAGTAAATCAATTCAGGCCAGGCCCTAATAAGTGAAAGTACGCACACTAGAGGCAGTAAGGATGTGCGAAGAGCCAATGGTGTGAGTCCAAGGGCCGGATCGGGTCTCGATCTTCCTGGTAGATTGGTAGAATCTCTAAGGGTGCAGCACTGATTGAACCCACGAGTTAGTCTTGAATTGTACCAAAGGTGACCTAAGGCTACCTTCGTGGGGTGTGCCTCAGTTTGTGTTAGGAATAAATTCCTCAGCTGGGTAGGAATCGATTCAAATCGTTGTCTCTCCCAGATAGTGAGAACTTGACTGAGCAGCGGCAATGTAGAGTAACTTAATGGAAACTTGATGATTATGATGATGCTCAAGTTATTATTATACCAGATATGTTTACTAATGCTTGTTAGCTTAATCAAGTGATTGCTCTAGTATAGGTGCTAATCTAGAGATGCTTAATTGAATAGGTATTCAAATTGATGCTGGAGGTACTAAATCTCCAAGTTAATTTACTTAAGCTTTTATGCAAAATGTTGTCAAGCTAACTCCACCTTTAAAGCCTTGCATACCCCTTGGTGTCTTATTATTTTGGTTTATGATGGGTAAGTCTAGCTGAGTACATTCTCATACTAAGGGTTTATTCCCATTTGTTGCAGATGACGTGATGTACCAAGGTTACTACAAGCATTGCATAACTCCTGCAGTTGAGGGAGAGTAAGACCAAGGGCATGGTCATTCTATATCTCATCTATGTGCTTTTGTTGGAGATGATACTAAACTGCCTATGTATTTGAACAATTGAGATGTTGTTTCAAAACTATGTTGCTTCCGCTACTTCTAAATTTGGGTTGTAATAACTTTGTGAAACTCCGATGTATGAGAACTATTTGTGAACCTGTTGTAACATGTGACTGGTTGTGTTGAATCATGTACGGTCTTGGTTTGTGCATTAGTTTGTTTGAGATACTTCGTGATTTCATCAGACTATCGGGTTTATACGGGTTCAAGTATGACACTTTGATCGCTTCAATGATTGCTATTGTACTTGTGCTCTTATAAATTCGAAGGTTCTATTACAGCTAGCATCAGAGCAAGGTTCAACATTAAACTTGTCATATGTGTATTTAAAACAAAGGTTTTATTTTATAAAAGTATAAAGTATGCCAGTGGTCATCTCCTTTATGCTCAGTTAAGGACTATTAGGTGGCTATTTAAGTACTAACATGCGATGGGTTTTTACTTTCGTTGTCCATACGGTGTGCTATTGTATGGATGCCATTCACTTGAGTGGTAATGTATGGATCGAATGCCTCTACACTCAGGTAAGAAGGTAAGTTGATGAGTGGCATGATCGCAAGATGTTAGCGTGTGATCGGGGAGAGCTAGCTTTGATATGACTGTATATGCATGCTTGCATGTGTGTATGGTGAGTATTTAATTGTGGGTAATAAATTGTTATCGGAAAGCTTTGATATAGAAATATATATATTGGGATATATGTATATATATGGAAGTATTTAGTTTTACCGCTCTCATATATTCAACCTAGAGCCCATATTACATTCTTGTACATTTAATTGTTGGGATGGGCTAAAATGAATCTTCTGCAGGTACACTAACAATGAAACATGTAGCTTGTTTAGTTACAACTATATTGAGAGAACCTATGTATGCCACCACGTATATCATTAAGGATTTAAATTTTTCCTAAGTTTGTGAGGACGTATAGAACATGCATGCATCATGATAAATGATTCATTCATATCATTACATTGTTCCTCCCCCTTATAAGTTTTAGATTATGTTATGTAACCCTTTTCTATGATCGTGTTGTCTCACAAGAGTTATACCATTTTGATATAGATGGCAGCCTCAGGAGTCCTTGTTGCAAGCAATACCTTTTTGGCACTGTTTGGAACTCCCACCCTACTATGGAGGGTACTGCACTCTGTCGGGTATACGAAACTGCCTCGCTACTTTTGGAGCGAAGTGGTAACTGAGGGACAATAGTGGTATGACATATGGGTGACTGTCCCACCCATGTTGATCACCCACAGTGGCAAGGCTGGAGTGTGGAGTCAGATGGACAGACACCTTGGGAGGGTGCCCAAGTTGTAGCTTTTGAGGTCCTCAGTGAGATATGTCAGGAGTTTGGGGACGAGCTTGTCAATGGTCCTGTCGGATCCTTTCCTCAAGTGGACCCATCGCAAACCACTTGGACCCAACCAGGCGGTAATGCTTTGGTAAGAGACTAGGATGAAAGAGCGAGAAGTAGTAATTCTACCAAGAGTGCCATGTATGTTGTTATGAAGATGTTTTACTCTCACAGTCTCACCAGGATAGCTACATCAGCTGTATGCAAGAGCTCCAAAGAGCACAGGCTACACAACGTAGGATACAAGAATGTGTGTGTAGGCACAAGAGGGCAGTTAGAGAAACGTAGAACAAGATAGGTAATTATATCATAGCCCTAGAAGCTCATCGAGGGCAGTTTGTCCATGCTGTTGCAGAAAGGGATGCAGCCATCGTAGAGGTTTAGGGGATCCATGTGGAGAGAGATGAGGCTATTTGTTTTGCTGAGACTTGGGAGGCAGCTAAAATCTAGACTATGTTTTAGGCTGCAAGATAGGCAATGGAGTTTGATCATAGAGAGTAGGAATTTATACGCCAGGTTGAGGAGCTTCAGCTGGATGTTCATTGTCTCAACAACATGGTAAACCTAATTCTTCCTGTAGATGCTCCAGCAGTGGAAGAAGATTCCAATGTGTTGATTGTTGAGGACGATGGCATTGAGGTGGACGCCAAGGCCGAGCCTGAAGATGAGGAGATCGAACCTTTTGAGAACGACCACGGTGATGGTGTGTCCGACATCAACAGTGACCATCCTGAGGAGTAGCTTAGCTTTAGTATCTAGCCAGATGCGTTAGCTCTCTATCTTTGATCATCTATGTAATGAACTCATAATTTTGTTTGATCTCCTAATGTACCCTTTGATGTACTCTTGAAACATTGCTTGTAATCCATGTTGTGGTTGCACTTTTAATGAATGACCGTTGTGTTGGCAAGCAATTTGCCATATACGGAATGCATTGCGAATGGCATTAAGTAATATAATTGGTGATGTTATGGTTGTGGATATGAATTATTGTGCCTCTGTTTTATTGTTTGAATTTAAATTCTCTCCAGTAAATTTAGTCTGGCATAATTATATAATTCTTCTACAATTTTCCAACATCATCAATAATTGCTTATTGTTGCAATTCTGTAGATGCCTTGCACCTGTTCTAGAGCTGGTGGGAACAATGGGAATGATAGTGTCGGGGGTAGTGGCTTGAATGGTCATGACAATGAAGATTTGCCACCACCGCCCCCACCCACTCTGGGAGAGTTGATGGCTATGCTCGCTGAAGGGCAACGTGCTATGGACGAGGCTATGAGCACCATGGCGCAACAAGTCACCTAGGGTAGACATCAGTGCTAGGGTGCAGAGCCAAACCAATACAGTGATTTCAAGGAGTTCCTAGATACCAAGCCACCTATTTTCAAGGAGGCTGAAGAGCCACTCTAAGCAGAAGTTTCATTTATTGAGGCTGACTGAGCTAATGAAAACTGAGTATGCATCCCACCAGTTGCAAGGGCCTATAGGCATTTGGTGGAGTCATCATCGAGCCACCCTACCTGAGAATGTTCACATTACCTGGAACTAGTTTAAGGCTGCTTTATGGGGACACTATATTCCTCCAGGTCTCATGAGTATCAAGCATACCGAGTTCATGAAGCTGACCTAGGGTACCAAGAGCTTGACTGAATATCTACATGCTTTTAACAACCTATCAAGATATGCCATGGAATTTGTTGATACTGATGTGAAGAAAATTGCTAGTTTCAAGCGAGGGCTTGGTCCCAAGCTGATGAAGACCCTTGCTAATAACAAGTCTTTCACTTTCAATGAATTTGTTAGTGACACCTTAACTCAAGACAATCAAAACAACATTTATGCTGCATCCAAGAATTAGAAGAGAGCCTTTGAAGCAGGCGCTTCTTAGTCAAAAGCTCCAATTGCTGTGAGACCTCAGTTTTGCCCACCTGCTCCCAAGTTTAGGCCACCTTAGAAAAAGGTGCAAACTATTCAAAACTAGAAGGTGTATCGGAAGGCCTTTGCTGTTGCTCTACCAAAGGGCAACATAGGACAGGGAAGTTCTAGTGTTCTACCCAGCAACCTGTTGTGTTGAAACTGCAACAAGCCTGGCCATTGGGCAAGAAATTGCCCCTATCCCAAGAAGAACAACCAGAAGTAGGGTAATTCCAATGTGCATCAGGGACATGTGTACTATACCACTATTGAAGAAATTCCTATTGGTGAAGTTGTTACTATGGGACGTTTCTTATGAACCAACATCCCACAATTGTTTTGTTTGATTATGGGGCATCACATTCATTTATGAGTCAAATATTTGTATCTAAGCATAATCAAAGGGTAGTTACTGTAGGTAAGGGTAGCTACTGCATAAGTGTAGCCAGAAATCAAATCTCCACCAACCAAATAGTTAGAGATGTGCACATCTCAATAAGCAGCCGGGAGTATACCGTAGATCTTTTAGTATTGCCCGGGTTGGGGATAGATGTAATCCTAGGAATGAAATGGATGAGTGGCCATGGAGTTCTTATTGATACTTCCACTCAGGTGATTATGTTAAGGGAACCCGACAGTAAGAATGCTTTCTTAGTACCACTTCCCAGAGATTTTGACCTCCAAAATGTAGCTAATGCTATCTAGCCCATGACTATTGCTGACATTTTGGTGGTGTGTGAATTCCCGGATGTGTTTCCAAATGAGTTGCCTGGGTTACCACCTGACAGAGATGTAGAGTTGAAGATTGAATTATTATCAAGCACGGCACCTATCTCACAAAGGCCTTATAGGATGCCACCTAATGAATTAGCTGAGCTCAAAGTGCAACTGCAGGAGCTTCTTGAAAAAGGTCTCATTCGACCTAGCTCATCACCGTGGGGTTGTCCTGCCATATTCGTGAAAAAGAAGGATAAATCTTTGTGGATGTGTGTGGACTATCGACCCCTTAATGTGGTAATGATCAAGAACAACTATACATTGCCTCGAATCGATATCTTGTTTGATCAGCTATCAAAGGCTAAAGTGTTCTCCAAGATTGATTTGAGATCGGGGTACCACCAGATTAAGATTAGGCCGAAAGACATATCTAAGACTGCCTTTTCTACTAGGTATGGTCTATATGAGTATCTTATCATGTCTTTTGGGCTGACCAATGCTCCTACCTATTTCATGTATCTCATGAATTCGATGTTCATGCCTGAACTTGATAAATTCATGGTGGTGTTTATTGATGACATCTTAGTCTATTATGAGAATGAGGAAGATCATGAAGAACACCTAAGAGTTGTCTTAACAAGGTTGCGAGAACATAAGTTGTATGATAAGTTTAGCAAATGTGAATTTTGGTTAAAAAGGTACCTTTCCTTGGTCATGTGTTATCTAAAGATGGAATTTTAGTATATCTAGGCAAAGTGCAAGAAGTTATGGATTGGAAGGCCCCGACTTCAGTTCATGAAGTTCGGAGTTTCCTTGGATTAGTAGGTTATTACCATCATTTCATTCTAGACTTCTCTAAGATAGTTAAGCCTATGACCAGATTACTTCAGAAAGATGAGAAATTTGTGTGGATTTTGGAGTGTGAAGCTGCTTTTCACACTTTACGGACTTTGTTGATCATCGCCCCTGTTTTAGCACAGCCCGACAAAGAAAAACCATTTGATGTGTTTTGTGATGCATCTAATACTGGTTTGGGGTGTGTGCTCATGCAAGAGGGCCGAGTCATTGCCTATGCCTAGCGTCAACTAAGGAAACATGAGGTTAATTACCCAACTCATGATTTAGATCTCTGATGAGCACGACTACAGCTTCCTAGTGGCGTAGCGGAGATCTAGGGTTAAGTTGGGGCTTTGGTGGAGCGGCGGTGAAGCTTGGCCACGTGTGTGGCAGCATGGCAGCATGAGCACGGTAGTGCATAGCCGTGTTCTGATGCCTGTGTGCCGGTGTTGGCTCAACGGCCAGTGGCGTGACCTAGACCTAACCCTAGGCTAACCCTAACACTAAAAGAGAGAATGTGGGGGCTCCAGCGAGCACGGCCACGATGAGGGCAAGCTCGGTGGCGCTCCAGTGAGGGCGTGGCTACGGCGAACTCGTCCTTAGGCGTTTACCTTGGCTCGATTGGCATGGCTAACTAGTCGGGAAGGTGGAGGAGGTGATGAACGAGCAGTGTGTGCGAGCGATTAAACAATGGCGCGGTGGTGGCAGCGAGCAAGCTCGGTGGAGGTGCGGCAGCAATGGTGTGGCACTGTGGTTCTTCTCTGGAGCAATGCATGGGTGAGAGAGGAGGCGAGAGCGAGAGTGAGCACATGTGAGTGGGTGCGCGTGACGCGGCGCCCTTTACCACCCGCTCCGTCCTAACGGGTGGGCCCGTCGCCAGCGTACAACCACCAGGTGGAAGCCATGGCCTGAGCGTGGTCGGCCACGACGCTGCTGCTCCAGCCGGTTTAGATGAGTGAAGGAGCTGACTGACAGCTCATTTTTAAACCCCCAAATCTCCCAAACCATGGTGAATCAGTGAAAATTTTATTAATACAAAGTGTAGAGCTACATGCGTACTACAAGATTGCTTAAAGAAGTTTTGTCTAAATCGCCATGGTTTTCAAACTACAAAGCTCTAAAGTGAGCTACTTTGAAACTAAAATCTGCACTCTACACTTAGAAAAATTTTAAGTCACAAAACAACATTTTGTTGGAAATTGTGAGCTCTATTTGATCATGTTAGACACTGAATTAGCTCATGACCCTTAAATAAAGTTTGTTACCCAAGATGTGAACCACAACTTTTATTTAGGTCACATAGCCATGCAAACTCTCTAAGCTACTGTTCAACTTTGGTCAAACTAGCATCATGAAAATGGCATTACAAAGTAAACCAACACTTAGAAGCAAAATTGGCTTAAGTCATGAGTTTAAACATTGTTCCAAATATCATTCTAAATGTGTCGAAGGTATTTTGGTGACCTCAACCATCTCATGCATTGGTCACATATGATCACAAGCATAATTAAATATATGAGCAACATTACATGTGATAAAGAGTGAAAGGTCCTTGTGTGGTTTTGGTAATTGAGTGACAACCTAGGTGGACTAATTGTGTTTATGTGAGATACATAGGTGATTAGTCCACAGGTACATATGTGTGAGCAACATATGCCATGAAGGTGAAAATGGCTTGGAGATGTTGCAAAGCTCACACATGTGATGATGAAGGAGCTCATTGCACATGCAACATGACATTGAGTCATGTGATCAAGGTGGAGAAGATCAAGACAAGACTTGGCTTGATGGACCGGTTGCAAGCGTGAAGGGCAAGTCGAAGGCTTTGGAGCGATGGACCGCGTGGCGGTGAAGCTTGAGCAAGACTTGGCGCCAATGGACGATGGCAACGGTGAAGAGCAAGTGAAGTCAAGGTCAATGAACCAATATGATCACATGATGATATGAAGTGGATCATATCATTGTTGATTGTGTTGGTGCATGTGTTGCATCGACACTGGAGGAGATGGAATGGAATGCGCAAGGCAAAGGTATAACCTAGGGCTTTTCATTTCACTGATCATAGGTGTGTAGAGAAGTTCATGACCGGGTTTAGGATAGATGGCCATACTATCAAGAGGGGCAAACTTGTTTGCATATCGGTCATCTAGTGCCACTCGAGTGATCTAACTTTGCATCATCGCTAGGATCGAGTGGCATGGCAAGTTGAGTGGCTAACACCCTTGAAAATGTTTGTGAAAATATGCTAACACATGTGCACAAGGTGATACACTTGGTGGGTGGCACATTTGAGCAAGGGTGAAGAAGTTAGAGGTGAAAAGGAGTTAGTCGTGCTGGTCATAGAGTGACCGGACGTGTCCGGTACGGTGACCGAACACGTCCGGTATTTGGCGGCGTACTCAGCGATTGGACGCGTCCGGTGTGAATTAGAAAATGTGGTGTTCGGTAGTACAGTCGATCGAACGCTGGCAGCGTCCGGTCCGATGTGACCGGACGTGTCCGGTCATCCGTGGGTGCTTATTGTACTCGACCGGACACTGAGGCTCAGCATCTGGTCAGTTTCTAACAGACGCGTCTGGTCGGCCCTGGAGGCTTACTGGACTCGACTGGACTTAGCGGCAGAGCGTTCGGTCATTTCGTGCTGAGCATCCGGTCGTCGTGTCAGAGAGTCGTTGGAGGCAATGGTCGGACACGTGGCGGTCAGACAGCTACCGGACACGTCCGGTATAGCGACCGGACACATCCGGTATTCGCGTCCGGTGCAGCGTCCGGTCGACCCGAAAAAGGCCCAGTGAAGGAGTAACGGCTAGTTTAGCCCTTGGGGCTATAAATAGAAGTGGCCTTCGGCCATGGCCAGTGCTGAGCACCTTGGGGGACTTTGTGTCCATGCTTGAGAGTGCTTAGGAGCCCTCCATCTCACACATACTCGATAGTGATCATCCGATTGTGTGAGTGAGCGATTCTAGTGCGATTGCATCGTGAGGTTGCATCGAGTGGCACTAGGTGATCGAGTTACAAGCCGATGGTGCTTGTTACTCTTGGAGGTTGCCACCTCCTAGATGGCTTGGTGGTGTTCTCCATGGAAGCCCGTAAGAAGCTTGTGCGGTGCTCCGGAGAAGAGCTTATGAGGGGCATTGTGCTCGCCCCGCGGGAGCCATGAAGAGCAACTTTAGTAAAGCGTGTCATTGAGCTACCCTCACTTCCGGGGTAGGTTTTTGCAGCGCCCAACGTGCGGGCTTGGTGGGTGATGCCAATTAGCCGCCGAACCACCAAGTGAGCGGTCGACACAACGGGGACTAGCGTGTTGGCAAACACGTGAACCTCGGGAGAAAAATCATCGTGTCAACCTTGTTCTTCCCGTTGGTTTGCATCCCCATTACACAAGCTTGTGATTACTTTTAATATACATTGTGCTTCTGTAGTTGCTCTTGTAATTAGTTAGCTTGTGTAGCTTGCTAGTTACCTTCTTGCTTGTGTAGCATAGGAGTAGCTCCATTGCGTGGCTAATTTGGTTTGTGTAACCTTGTTAGTCACATTGCTTAGTTTGTGTAGCTAAGTAATTGCGCTCTCTAATTTGGCATTGGTTGCCTTGTTATTGAGCATTGCTAGTGAGCTTAGTTGGCTTTGTGCTTTTGCTTACTAGCATGTGTAGGAGCTCCCTTGTTGCTTAGAGTACTAGTGGCAAAGGTTTGTGTGACCTTGCTTCTAGAATTGGTTAGGAGAGCTCTAGCTAGCCCGGCACCTTTGTTGCTTGATTAGTATCTTTGCAAGGTGCTAGTGAACATAGATAGAGGGGTGTAGTCTTAGCTAGACCGATAGTTTTAATTCCGCACTTGTTTCGGTTAGCCAACGTGATTAAGTTTTAAAAAGGACTATTCACCCCCCTCTAGTCACCATCTCGACCCTTTCAAAGAGAAGGTAAATGAAACAAAACTTCATATGCTCATGCTCATGAATGCTTGGATGATGCTTGAGCTCATGAAATGCTTAACACCAGGGTGTTCTAGGACGCCTAGCCAAGTGGTCCTCAACATCGAGCCAGTCTGGATGCCGACAAGGATAGCTTGGATGACCTAGACGATGGAGAAGGAGGTGAGCGGATGAGATATGTCTGCGAGAAGATTCAAGGGAACTAGCTTGTTGACAAGGAGCCATCACTGAAGAGAAGAAAAATAGCCGGGCTATCCCATCGAGAAGAGTGGCCGATGAGCATCGGTGCTCCCACCCTAGCACCAGAGGCGGTAGATGGTGGTGTTGAGCTCGTCGAATGATGATGGACCGGCTACACCACCATCACCAAGGGTCATGACGCCTTCTCCAGCTGTGCTAGCTGGAGCGAAGACACACGGGATGCGATGGATGTGGGAGATAATGGCGGTGATACATGATAGTGTTCGGGCAACATCGGCAGCAACGGCTTGGGTGGCACCAGCAGCGATGGCTTGAGTGACCACTACAGTCCCGAAGATCACAAGGGTGCCTCCTATGGTGACAGCATAGGTGACCACCACAGTCCCTAAGACCATGTGGGTGACTCTTTGGCAGCGGTGGAGACGCCGAGCGGTTTGGCTGCTGGGCAGATCGGTTCTAGGAGGGGGCACTGGTTCTGAGCTATGCAGCGGGAGTCCTAGTTGTAAGTGCCTTATTTTATTTGCCATATTTCTTTAGCACGGTGGTTTGTTTCTTGATGAATTTTTGCTTGTTGAAGTACAAAGTTGATGAAGGTCCTACAGCCATCGGCTGCTGATGACGGAAGGCACGCAGAGGAGTCGACATCACCCCACACCAAGCAAGCGCAAGCAAGAGCGGATCCAGTTGCCCCCACAACAGAACAACCGAGGTTGTGGAGCCGACCGCCCCTACTATGGAGGAGCCCTCAACAACTGGACCGACCTCGCCTGGCGGTGGATTGCATGATGAGGGCGATCCTAGTGTAGAGGAGGTGTGGCATACGGCGGTAGCGTCGAGTGGCCTTGCCGGAGCAGGTACGGAGCCCGCAAGGGATGCGCCGAGTAGTGCGGTGCAAAGTCCACCCGTGGTTGTTGAACAAGCATCATCTACGATGGTGTCAACGACAGAGGCGGCACTCGGACGCCCTATTCGAGCATGGCAATAGCCAAGGAGGGCACCTTTGTCGACGGTCGCCGTTGAGGTCAAAGAGATAGTGTAGGAGCCCACCCCACCTCCCCAACTCCTTTGCACTGTTATTCAGCGCAGCGAAGAGTTTGAGATGCTAGAGGAGGGGGAGGCAAGCGCGGAGACAAAGAAACTAAGGGTCGAGCTGAGGCCAATGATGGGCCATATTGAGGTAAGCCTAAAGAGATCTTTTTTGTCCTTTGAAGAGCACAGTATGTTAATCTGTTTGCCCACTGTAGAATGTGATGGTGTCCAAGCAGCACCGACGACAGCTGGAGGAGATGACTCTAGTACTAGAGGAGAACAAGAGTCTACAAGCATTAGTGAAAGACCTCTAGGCATGCCTGCTCCAAGAGCACCACCGTAGGCAGGACCTAGAGGTGAAGGTTCTAGCATTGGAGAAAGAGCACCAGCAAATGGAGGCAGAGGGCCAGTCGATGGCCGAGCAGCTTAGCCATAGCACTAATCGGCAGAAGGGTATGTCTTGGAATTTTGCTTTGCTGGTATTCAGCATTGTGAGACATCTGGCTATTATATACAGCACTAGAGAAGAAGCTCGGCCTTTCCTAGGAAGCCTTCAGCTAGCTTTAGGAGGTGAAGGAGAAAGTGGAGGAGAAGGCCGAGAAAGTCACTAAAGATCTTCGACATGAGTGTTTTTCACACTATTTTGACTTGTGTGGCGTTAGGCGCATACTAAGCATACAACTGTCTTATTTGTAGAGTATTGACACCAAGCCCTGGCACATTTCTAGGTGCTTGTGGAACAAGTGAAAATGCATGATGACAAGCTAGAGACAATGATTGTGGGGATCCTGCCCGAGCTAGACTACGTCGGTCTTGAGCAACCCGAGGGGGCACGGTTGCCTGGCGACAGGTTGTACCAGTCAGTCATGGATCATTGTCGGACAGCATGGGCTGACCTCAAGGAGTTCGTGCGTAGCGCCACCCATGGAGCTGTCGTCCACGCACTCCCGCAGCTAAGGTCACACTACCCTTCGGTGGATCTCCAACGGGTGGTCGAGGAGATCGCTAGGCTAGAAGATGATACGGAGGAGCAGGCGAAGAGGTTGGCCAAAGATGTTGAGCTATTCAGTGAAGGGGCGAGTAGTGCTCCATAGATTTCAAAAAAAACTCATGTTGAATCGTTGTATAAAAGTGCTTAGCAACTTTTGTTGAACACTTGTTGTTATGGTATGTTTGTGTTTATATTTGATATAAACCATCCGATTAGTAGTGTATAGCTGAGTCCTAAGCCTAGCTAGCCTATTAACCGTAACGCAGGGCATAGGGTCCATGTGCCTATGGGAAGAATAGAGCGTCGCAAAGGAACCGAGCGTCTGTTCCGGTATTTGCCTTAGGCGTAGTTGGCGTGTCATCTTTAAGATGTTGTACACAGAAACAGAACTGCTTAGCGAAAAAAGCATGAAGATAACAATATGGAGAAACATTAGGATAAAAACTTTATTGAATACTCAAATATGAAAGGTACATATCTTTGAAAGGAGATCCTTCAAGGTTAGAAGCGCCTAAGAAGATCGATGTGCCAAGAATTTGGGACATCTCTTTCATCCATGTTGCATAGTCTGTAGGAACCTAGCCGGGTGAACGCCTTGATGATAAAGGGGCCCTCCCAGGGTGAAGATAGCCTGTGCATTCCATCGGTCTTCTACTTCTTGCAGAGCACTAGGTCTCTAACCATAAAGAATAGATCATTGACATTGCGGTTGTAGTATCTTCGCATGCTATCAAGGTACTTCACTGTCTGAACACATGAAACTAGGTGCTCCTCCTCTAGGCTATCCAACTCAACGAGCTAGGCTTGGTTGGTGTTTTCTTCATTGTAGTTCTCCACTCTAGGTGCTCGAAAAGCGATGTCGGCTGGTAAAATAGCCTCAGAACCAAAAACCATGATGTATGGAGAGATGCTAGTGTTGCGACTAGGCTAGGTGCTTAGTCCTCAAACCATAGCTAGCAATTCCTTGAGCCACTTGTCAGGGTGCTTCTGCTCATTCTTGTAGAGCCTCTTCTTCAACGCATCGAGAATCATGCCGTTGGCGCGCTCAACTTGGCCATTAGCCCTGGAGTGCGCCACTAAGACATACTTAACTGAGATGCACCTTTCATTGTCGAAGTTCCAGAAATCAGCACCGGTGAACGTGGACCCTAGGTCGGTGATGATGTTGTTCGGTAGTCTAAACTGGTGAATGATGTCGTCAAGCAGCTCGGTTGCCTTCTTCACTGTAGCTTGGACCAGGGGTTTGTATTCGATCCACTTTGAGAATTTGTCAATGCAGACGTAGACCTAGCAAAAACCTCCCAACGTGGTCTTGAAGGGCCTGATCATATCCAGTCCCTAGCATGTAAAGGGCCATGATGCAAGAATCGTTTGCAAGGCCTGAGCCGGGATGTGGATTTGTTTAGCGAAAAACTGGTAGTTCTCACATTGGCGAATGAGTGCTTCAGCATTGGCTACGGCTGAGGGCCAATAGAAACCAACTCAGAAAGCTTTTTTGACTAGAGTTCTAGAGGCCACGTGGTTGCCACATGTGCCGACGTGGATCTCCTTAAGTATCTTCTTGCCTTCTTCCACGGAGACGCACTTCTAGAGTAGCACCTCTTTGGTGTTTTTGTGGTACAACTTCCCTTCAACTAGGAGGTAATGCTTACTATGGTGGGTAAGGCATTCTCTCTCTATGTTGTTAGCCAGAACATCTGCAGTGGTTAGGTATTTGATGAAGGGTTCTCCCCAATCACTGCTCGGCCCAGGGACCGTGGCGACTATCTGCTCAGCAAGTGGTTTTTCTTCAATGCCTTGTTATTCCTGCTTGATGGAAGGGGCCACAAGGTCCTAGACAAACACTCTGGTTGGGACTTTAGCCCAGGTTGATCCTATCTTTGACAACTCATCGGCTGCTTGATTATTGGCCTGGACCACATGGTGGTTTTTGATGCCATAGAATTTGTCTCCTAATTTTCTTATCGCAGCACAGTCAGTGTCCATCTTCTCATTGGTGCAATTCCAATCTTTGTTCAGCTGGTTGATCATGAGTGCAGAGTCATTGTACACCTAGAGGCATTTGATGCTAAGCTCGATAGATATATGGAGACCGTGGAGTGTCGCCTCATATTCGGCGGTATTGTTGGATGCTTGGAAGTGTAAGCGGAGGACGTAGTGAAGCTTGTCCCCTGATGGGGAGATGAAGTATACACCTGTCCCAGCGCCATTGAGGTTGAGGGACTCATCGAAGTACATGGTCTAGTGCTCGGGGTGGTTGACTGGGACTGGTGTCTGCATGTCCGTCCACTCGGCGATGAAATCGGTGAGCGCCTATAACTTGATCATGTGTCGAGGCCTAAATTCGATGGTGTAGGTGTCGAGCTTGACCACCCATTTAATGATGCGGCCATTGGCTTCCTTGTTGTGGAGGATGTCACCGAGTGGGTACTCTATGACTACTGCTATGTGATAGGCATTGAAGTAGTGGCGAAGCTTCTAAGAGGTGATTAGGATGGTGTACAATAGCTTCTAGACCTCGGGGTAGCAAGTCTTAGACTCGTTTAGGACCTAGCTAATGAAGTAGACAGGGCGCTAGACTTTGTAGGCATGTCCTGCCTCTTCACATTCAACAACGATGGCGGTGCTGACTACTCAACTGGTCGCCACGATGTAGATTAATAGGGTTTCATCCTTTTGGGGAGCAGTCATGATCAGAGGTGTGGTAAGAAACTGCTTGAGCTCAGCAAAGGCCTTGTCAGTGTCCTCTGGCTAGATGAACTTCTCTTGAGCCTTGAGTAGCTTAAAGAAGGGAAGTCCCTTTTCGCTGAGACAGGATATGAAACGACTTAAAGCCGCCATGCACCCTGTTAGCTTCTAGACATCCTTGACGCAGGTCAGCGGCTTCATATTGGTCATCACCGTGATCTTCTCTAGGTTGGCTTCGATGCCACGGCTACTGACGATGTTGCCTAGTAGGATACCGGATGGAATGCCAAAAATGTACTTAGTGAGATTAAGCTTCCATCAGTATACTTCCAGGGCTTTGAAAACTTCGATGAGGTCGGCGATGAGGGTGTCGGTAGTCTTAGACTTAACCACCACATCATCGATGTAGGTCTCGATGTTCTTCCCGATTTGGTCCTTGAGACAACGCTGGATGGCTCTTTGATAAGTCACACCCGCATTCTTAAGCCTAAAGGACATGGTCATGTAGCAGTAGTCATCGAAGGGCATGATGAATGACGTCTTGATATGGTCTTCTTCCTTCAACGTGATCTAGTGGTAACCAAAGTAGAATCTAAAAAACATAGGAACTCACAACCAGCTGTGGAATCTACGACCTCGTTAATGCGAGGTAGGCCAAAGGGGCCTTTAGGGCAGTGTTTGTTGAGATTGGTGTAATCAACGCACATTCTCCATTCTTTATTCTTTTTTCTTACAAGAACCGGGTTGACTAACCACTCTAGATGATACACCTCTTTAATAAAATTGACAACTAAGAGCCAGGTTATTTCTACCCTAATGGCCTCATTTTTGTCCTATGTGAATTGTCGAAGCTTCTGCTTGATTGGTTTGGCGGTCGTCGAGACATTTAAGGAGTGCTTGATCAGCTCCCAAGGCACGCTGGGCAAGTCCATAGGTTTCCACACAAACACGTTGACATGCTCCCTTAGGAAGCTGACGATCACGTCTTCCTATTTAGGTTCAAGGCTAGCCCCAATCTAAGCAGTCTTGGACTGGTCGTCAGGGACGAGGGCCACTTCCTTTACCTCCTTGGACTTGGTTGATGCTCAAGCGACCTCCATGGTTGGGATCTCTAGGTCCTTTGGAGAGATCTGCTGCAAAGTCACGATGCAGTCCTGCATGCGGATGGAGATGTCAGTTGCCTCAGTGAGCATGAAGCTTTCCTTCTCACAGTTGTAGGTGACGTCGAGGTGGGCGCATAGGGAGAGGACCCCCTGTTCCATCGGCATCTTCAGCACCAAGTATGTATAGTGAGGCACAACCATGAACTTGGCAAGAGCTGGTCGGTCGAGGATGGCATGGCACGCCGTGTTGAAGTCGGCGATGAAGAAGTTGACATAATTGATGTGGAAGTGCTTGGCGGTGCCAAACTATATTGATAGTGAAATATGTGCTAAGGGTAGGGACGCCTTCCTAGGAACGATTCCCCAGAATGGAGAGTCCATGGGGGTGAGGTCTTCCTTCTTAAGCCCTAGCTCCTCCAGAGATCCGGCGAAGAGGATGTTGAGGGCGCTCTCTCCATCAATGAGGACCTTCTAGAAGCGCACATCCTTGATTATGGGATCTAGGATGAGTGGGAAATGCCCTGGGTATGGGATGTCTGACCACTAATTGACCCTAGAGAAGACGATCGGGTGCTCCGACCAGTCGAGGTACTTGGGATTAGCGATGGGGCCATCATATGTAGCGACCAACATGATGTGTTAGGCTACAAGCTTCTGCTCCTGCTTGTCTTTAGAGATAGCTCTCCCACCAAAGATGGGGGCGACGGTCTTGGTGGGGTTCTGGTAGGTGGGGCCCTTGTTCTTGCCTCATTCTCTGCCTTAACCATCTTCGGTCTCATCATCGTCATGCTACGGCTTCTTTGATGTTTCACCACCGAGCATTGTCTTTAGGCCTCTGGACTCTCGCATGGTGTGCTTGGCATCCTTATGGATAGGGCATGGTCCGTCCATCGGCTTACCAAAGTCAGCGTCATAGGTGTGCTTGGCATGGGCATTGACAGTGTTGATGGAGTTATCAGGCCGGCGATGGCTGCCTTGTCTGCCTCTTGAGCTATCTGGGCGGTCATCATGCTAGGTCTCGTGATCATCTTAGCAACGATCATGGTCGTCGCGGCGGTCTTGATCATCATGGTGGCAGTCGCGGTCATCATAGCGCCTATCATCACAGCGGTCAATGTCGCGACATTGGTGGTGAGCGGAGCAGGCAGCCTGTTCGGCTCCTTTGGCATTGGCATATCTATTTGTTGTTTGTATTAGTTCGCCGATGGTTGTGGGCCTCTTGTGGTACAACTTGCCATAGAGCTACTCATGTCGGATCCCTTTGGTGAAAGCGGTGATGGCCGCGGCATTAGTGATGTTGGGAACGAAATTTCTTGTCTTTGAGAAGCGCATGATGAAGTCACGCAGGGACTCCCCGGAGGATTAATGAAGCTTCTCTAGGTCATAGTTGGTGTCGGGTTCCTCGCACGTAGCCATGTAGTTGTCGGTGAAGACTTTCTTGAGGTTGTCCTAAGATCAGATGGAGTTGTCCCACAGGCTGAGGAGCTAGTTGTTTGCAGACTGGCTAAGCATGATGGGAAGATAGTTTGTCATGACGTCCTCATTTCCGCCCGTGGCTCTCATGGCAATCTCGTAGAGTTAGCCATTGAGCGGGGTTGGCCTTTTCATCGTTGGTGTTAACACCAATAACCTTGAAACCCATAGGCCACCAGACAGCTTGGAGCCTTTCTGCGAAAGGGCAAAGTCCTGATGCGCCGGCTGGGAGTGGTGCTTGATGGGCAGCAAATCCCTCATGTTCGGCGTCGAATTGCCGACGACGCTCCATCTCTGCTTTGTAGTGTGTGGACCTACTATTTTCGATGCGGCCACGGACGTCCATGCCGACATTGATGTGGTTGCGAAGATCGCAAGGGAGGGGTTGATCGACCTCCTAGTTGCGGTTGCCGCCCCGACCTCCCTAGGGGCGTGGAGGGCGGTCGTTGTGGCACGAATGAGCTTCATAGTTGCCTCTGGACCCTCTATAGAGGTAGGGACCACCGACCTGAGGTCGGGGCCCTTGGTGCCGTGGTGCTGGCCTTCTCTATCATGGTGGGAGCGGCGGCTACAAGCTGACGTGGTGGAATAAGATGGGGCGTCGTTCCGGAACTCATTGACTTGGACTTGCGCGGCTATGATATGTGCTCGAACCTTCTCGACCTCTGGAGTGTGAGGGAGTTTGTCGAGCTCAATGAAACCGATGGCTAGATTGGCGCTTGGGGTCTGGTAGACTGGCTGGTCACCCACCATGTCAAATGCCTCCTCCAGATTACGTTGATGGCCAGGCGGGCCGCGACCATCCTCGTTGGCCCCTTGGGTTGCTTCTGCATCTTGACGATGTTGGCGATCGGTGTTCTTCGCTAGATGAGCTTCGCGCTCTTTAGCAGTTTCACCGTCCTTGGTGATGCTATCGTGGCTGACGTGGAAAATCATGCCCCCGAACCCCAGAGGGAAAGTAGGGCAGCTTGATGTAGTCTTGGTTGGGCCCTTGGAATAATCGTTGGGGCTCTCGTTCAGAACGTTGTGGAGAGATTCGGTCGGAAGAGGGGAATCATCCAAGAACTGGTGAATAGCCACCATGTTGACCACGGGCGTGGGCTGACCAGAGTCAGTCGGGTCGATCATGTAGAGGTCGGTGACATGGTCGCGCTCGACGTGGTTGGCGAAGAGGTGGTGGACAACGTTCTTGTAAGCAGATCCCGCACCCTCTAGCCAAACAGGGAAGTGAGCTTAAGAATATTGTAACCAGCTTTATCTTCTCCGAAAATACAATGCGTCTGCCAATCAAAAAACAAAGTAAATCCCTCCGACTCAAATTGTAAGTCAATTTAGTTTTTCTAAAGTCAAACCTATCTAATCTTAGCCAAATTTATAGAAAATATATTCACATTCTACCTCTGTCCTAAAATAAATCAATCCTTAGAATAATCTAAAGTCATACTATCGTAAGTTTACCAAACTTTATAGGAAAGAGTAACATCGGCTATAACACCAAATAAATATATTATAAAAATACATTTCATGATGTATCTAGCTATACTAATTTGGTGTTATAAATATTAGTACTCTTTTCTATAATTTAATCAAACTTAAAATAGTTTTACTTAGAATAACCATAAAAGTTGATTTATTTTGGGACGATGAGAATATACATCATCACGCTACGTGCTATGGCAAGTAACACTAACTCATGCCTAAAAAATATATAACACGGCAAGAACATGCTTTGGGACCCACAAAGAATCAAACCCAAGAGAGACACTACCAAACCCTTATTTAAACACTACAGCCTTAAGAGGTGTTAGAGCAGCTCTAACAAGCAGGATCTTATTTGAAAACTAATCCCTCGGTCCCTCCATTCCATAAGTGCCATTCTCACTTCTCGAGTCAATAATTTTCAACTTTAACGGGAGATATATAATAAAATATTAATATTTATGATGCATAATTAGTACCATTAGATAAATCGCTGAATATTTTTTTATAATAAATTTATTTGGAGATACAAATATTTTTAATATTTTTTATAAACCTGATCAAAGTTAAGAAAGTTTGACCAATACGACAATAGTTTTTTTTAAGTAGTCCCTAGGAGGTTCGGTGCCCATTACCCAATGTGGGGTCCATTTATTTTGTGGCATCACTATCACATTATGGAAGACCTAATGAATATTGTTTGATGTTTCAAAAAGCTAAGAAGGTTAACTACAAAACTAAATTGACATGTATTTTGGAACTAAAATTACAAATCTGAAGAGTTGTATCACAAAACTACATATATCTATAATATGTGCTGTAGTTATCGCCAAACTACAGATTAAAAAGAAAAAAAAAACTGTGATCAGCCTTTCCCTTGCTTGAAGTGATGCAAGATCTGTGCAGCCAAGATGTCGACCCATGTGTCCGGCACGCTAGGCAGGCACCAATGCATGCAGTCCTGTCCATAGACAGCCACCGCGTCCTTCTTGCCGAGCCAGATAGCTGGATGGGCGTCAGCACGGAACTCGCTCATGTAAGTGAGGTTGAGCAACTGGATTTCAGTGTCAGCTAGGGCTTCCTGAATTGCTAAATTCACCGTTCTCGCTTCTTTGTTCACTCCCCCAAACCGGGGATCAAACCAAGAATTGAGCTGCACAAGATTTGTGAAAAGGAATAAACAATTCACAACTTTGAAATGCATAACCTGAATTCAAACAGTTTGATTGTCAGAACCACACCTCATGCTCTTCAAGAAGTCTATCAGATACACAGCTGCCATTGTGATCCCACTCGCCTCCATAGAAGTGCCTAGGTGACTGTGTGCGCCACAGCTTCAGTGTTTTCCTAGGAACCTCCCTTTTGATGTAAGAAGCAATACTTTTGAGGACTACTTTCAGTCCGTTGTGTATGTCAAGTGTAGGTTCAATCGGCTTTCCTCCTTTGTAGAAAACAAGGGGAGTATCTTTTGGGAATTTATATCTATCCCACCTGATACGGAGAAATGTGTAAAGCATTACAACAGGAACAGTAATGACAAATTAGTATATTCATGACCAAACATATTCGTCAAGAAAATCAACAATAACAGGTGAAAATAACTGAAGGTTGTTCTTGTTCAAGAAAGACCCTTTTATGAATGAACATGACATCAATATGAAGCTGAGAGCCGGAACCGTACTACTGTAAGAAACATTTGAACAATCCCATTGCCTCCAACTAAACAAGAAATGGTCTTTTCACTTTACTAGTATGCAAAAGGAAAGACTTCATTTGGGGAAAATGAACTCACCAGTGTCCGGTGTTGAAAATTAGCACATCATAGAACTTGGTGACATTTATCCAATCATTAGCAGGAATGTCAACATCCACTCTGTATGTTCCTTTTATTCCATCCTTCCTATCTTCTTCTGAATTTTCCACAGGATGCCACCTTTGTATCATTAGTCACCACCAAGTAAGCTTCATGGTTTTGTTATGCGAAGTATAAAAAAAATGCAATCCTGTTATTCTAAAAAAACACAGGTGCAAGAAATAGAAATGTCCAAGTGCCACATGTTTAACAAATATGAACTTTATGTGGCAAATATAAGTAATATCCTTTGCCTCCTTGGGTGTTACAGTACATCTAATCCTAAACAAAGTGCATTTAAACATGCTGCTTTACATACATAGAAGAGCAAAACAACAACATAATTACTCACGTTTGAGCAAACAATATACACAACTTAACCATGCAGAATAGAACAATATTTGCCACATATCATCCAAGTTTCTTCAAGGGAACAGCACTACCATAGGAGTTTAGTCCCTTACACATCAAAAATACCTGAAATCAAGAAAAGATCTTCCAGAACAGATAACCACAAGTGCAACTGATCCAGATTTATACTTAGCATCATCCCAACTCCCACTGGAATGCTACCAACTCCTGCCATCACACCCTCATGTCAGGGGCGGACCGCGGACCTATGCTAAGCTGAGCAGGGGCCATCTAAGCACCATTAGTACCCCCGGTAAAAAAAAACAGTGTGCCCCTTATAGATACAAAGACGTGTGGTGAAGGTTCGGATTGTGAATTGTATGCAATGGGCATCAGAAGAGATTAACAATAATGTTTTAGCGTTTAGCTGAGAGTTAAGCCTAGTGCTGCTCTATGTATCTAGTTAAAACTACTTAGCTATTTACTGTTTCCTGTCAAGTTGTTTTCAGCTCTTAGCCTAAGAATAAGTAGCATCTGCTTTATGCAGTTAGAATATGCTGTAGTGGTTGAGGACCTTCTTGTATCCCAAGTTTGCTTTTCCTATAAATGAATATAAGTGGCTAAGGCCAAGCTGCCCTTTGGCAGTGCAAAACAGAGTTCCACTTTGTGTTCACCTGGCCAACATTAGCAATAGCTTTTGTTCTATCAATTCTAGTTCAAAGTGTATTTTGAAACTAATTTCAATTTCGAATCCTCCCTAAATGCATCTACTTGCAATGGACAAGCATGCTCACACCAAACATAATAAACGGTACACCAAACATAATAAACAGCAAGTAAAAAGGTTTTAAAGATGTTCTACACGTTACTACGATCACACAGGCGCGAAAAGCACTCTAATCGGAGCTATAACGAAAAAGTTATGAATCAAACAAGATTTCCTTTAATAAAATAATAGATTAAATCTAACCTTGAATTTCAAAAGTTGAAAATATATTCAACAGTAGCTTGAACACATAGATTACGCAATTACGAATCAAACGCAACTTGAACGGGTCAAAACGGAGTAAAAACGGAGAAGTTATGGCCTAAAGAAAATAGTGGCAAAACTGTAAATAAGTGGATCTTCTATTTCGAATTAAAATAAATAAAAATAGAATTCTGAATCTGGAGTGGACTGTGGGTACAAATAAGAAGAGAGACATGGGCTCTTTAGCAAAAGTGCAGAGATGGTGGGTTGATTTGCGAAAAACTGAGGGTCTCATTTGTAAGATTACCGGCCGAACCGGTACGGGTGAATCTGGGCCGTCGGATCGAGAGTGGACGGCTGAGATTAGAAAGGAGGGAGAGAGAAAGAGAGTGCGGCCGCCGGAACAGGGAATCCGGCGCGGTGGTTGCCATCGCCGGCGGCGAAGCTCGTCGGTGAAGCCTGGAATACGGCCTACGGGCCACGGTTCGAAACAAGGAAAGCACCGAGAGAACGAGGGGAGCACGGCGAACTCACCGCGGGGCTTTCTTGCGGTCGACGGCGAGCTACGACGTCGGGCAACGCAGCAAGGCGGACGGCAGTCGGCGGCTAGGGTTTACGGCTTGGCGCGGCGACTCGACGAGATAGGATCTTGCTCCAAGGCTCGGGATGGAGGCGGCGTGATGCAGGCTCAGTATTTATGGCCGGGGAGACTTGGCAGGCACGGCAACAGGCGAGGCGGGGCGGACGCAGACTCTGTCCTGGCGATGGAGTCCGACGCGGACGGGAGGAAGGAAACGGCATGAGGTGGAAGACATCCGACAGGTGGGTCCCACCGGTCAGCGAGAGAAGGCGCAGGTCCTGTCAGACAGAGAGAGGGAGAAAAGGGGGCGCATCCGCGCGCTAGGCCGGAAGACGAACTGGGCCTGCGGGGGAAGAAGAGTGGATGGGCCGCCGAGTGAGTTGGGCTTGCGTGCGAGAGAGAGAGGCAGAAGCGGCGCGGGAACGGCCGCGGGTAAGGCGCCGAGCTGGGCCAAGAGGGAGCAAGCCGCGGGCCGAATGGAGAGAGAGAGAGTTTTTTTCTATTCTTTTATTTCAAAATCATTTTGAATCATTTTCAAAAACACTTTGAAACATTTTGAATTTAGACCAAAACCACTCATTACAAAAATACAAACGCACCAGCTTGAATGCACCACAATGTTGCTACCTTATGATAAATTTTAATTTAATGAAAATTTATTATTTACCTATGTTTTCATGAGCACAAAATACATAACTAAATCATTTCATCTCTATTTCAAAAAGAAGCAAATTTTAGAGTGTTACAATTCTACCCCCCTTAAAATGAATCTCGTCCCCGAGATTCGGATGATGGTGATCAAAGAGATATGGATACTCCGTCTTTGGATTCTTCTTTACTTTGCATACCTATTAACCTTACTCCAAGTAATTTGCCAAACTGATTCCAAGATTCTGACAGATACTCCGATCACCCCTCAGTAACTCCAATCACTAGGCCACCTTTTCTTTTTAGTCCATAATATCAATTATCTTTCTTAAAATATTCACCTTCCAACGGAGCCTTACGAATCTCTTGGTCAGAAGGAGATTCTTCCCCCAATCTTCAAAACATTAATGATTTCGGTTAAGTTGCTCGAACCTTAAATACAATTCTTAGTCCTTAGTGTCACCCGAACTTTCTTAGCTTAACTCTCCTTTGCTAAGGCATCGGCCATGACTTTGCTTCTCCAAGTGATAGCACTTTTGCAAGGCATAATCAATTTCATTCCAACGATAATGTTACTAGCTCAAAGCCATCTTAGTGAAGATGTCCTTTAGATTCTTACGACCCACCTAGATGTCATTATTTCGTCCAAGAAGATAGTACTTCATGCTCCACAATGGATAACTCCAGATCATACGTCAGATGTTTCATCTCTTGTTTTCTTGCATAAACCTCTACTTTTTCTTCCTGCATATGAACATATCCCACACCTTGACAGGGTGCACCATAGAGGATATAAAGCTCTTGTCCTGATCTGACAAACTAATACATAGTTTTTACCTCAACCCCTTTTTTTTACTCCTTCAAATACTTACTGAGGTTTCTTGATCCGAACTTAAAACATTTTCCAGTAATACTATCAATACTTTGACGATCTTGGATAAACCTCCCTTGAACCTCTAACCAAATCTCATTGAAAACTCTAAGTTCTCTCTACATCGTTGGGTGGGTTCCAATCACATCATTAGCTTTCTTCAATCCAAACCTTCTTATCATGCTTAGTATATCATTGGGATTTCCTGAGACTCCATAGAACCATCTGTAGTTATTAGATATCTCATTCCTATGTCATCAACGTCTACTTGTCCTAGGTATGTTGAAGATTGGACTCCCAGCTGAGGATAGATCAAATTGTAGAGCCATATTGATGAATGCATCCATTCCTCGTAGATGATCCAATAACTTATCAACCGAGCAAAGGATACTTACTCTGAATGATGAAGCCCTTAAGTGATATACATCCTCTGGATACCACCTTTCTTATCAGATTAACCGATTCTTTCAAGTGAGAGCTAGAGAGCATAACCGAACTTCACATAGCACATTGAGCATTCGAACCCTTCTTAGTTGGATAGTTTGCATAGGCGTGATCATCTATCTTATTGATCTCCTCCGAAGGTGTTTGTTCCTCTACACTGACATCTAAAAACTCATAGTCCACTTTACTATCCTCAGTGTACACACCTTCTAATAGATCATCCTCGTATTCCTCAGGTCTAGGTTGAATACCCCCATACTCAATTTTTTCCCCTGACAGTGTTGTTAGAAGCACCGAACATTCAGCATACTTAATCACTCCTTTGCATACAGACAACCATCCCATTCCAAGGATAACATCAATGTCCATTAACTCCAAAACAATAAGGTTTGCCTCGAAGTTTACCCCCTTTATATCAACACTTACTTTTGGGCATATGCGGTTTGCCTTCATTTCTCCTCCTGGAGACTTAACTATCACCGGTCTCCTCATTGAAAGCATAGTTATCTTATGATCTTCCACATATTCCCTAGAGATGAATGAATGTGAAGCACTAGGGTCAAACAACACCAGGGCGGGAGTTGAGTTTACTGCAATCAAACCATAAACAACCTCTTTAGCTCCACGAGTGGTAATCATATCCACATTGTTCAAACTTCTAGGGATGTAGTTTCGCTTTAATTTATTTTCTTGCACCTCCTTCTTATGGACATTCTGTTCTAGCTCCTACTGCTGTCGATTCTGGCTTTGATTACTCTCAGCAAGCTTCCAAGACAATCGTCCTTATAGGGTTCAATCTTACCACAATCATAATCTTCCTCACTAGTAGAAGTATTGGTCTTCATCAAAGTGATAGTAGGAGATGACAGGCATGGCTCTTGAGAGCTAAAATGCTGCACTTTATCATTGGGTTGTTGATACTGATCCTGATCTGTACTCCAAAACAGATTCATAGGGTGTGACTGACATTCTTGTTGTGTAGCAAAACGGAGACGAGTGTTTCTTAACTGACATTGAAGGTCACGCTTTCTCTTCTTCTCTTCCATCTCTCGACGCTTGTTCTCAATTACCATTGCTCTGTCCACCAATGTTTTGAAATCAGGGTACACAACGGTCATCAACTGCAATTGAACTCCATCATTCAGACATTTCAAAAAGCGTTTATGTTTCTTAGCATCATTATCCACTTCGCTTGGAGCATAGCGCGACAACTGAGTGAACATGTCACGATACTCACACAGAGTCATAGATCCTTGCTTGAGAGCCCGAAACTCATCTTGCTTGAGTTCTACCACACCAGCAAAATATGATAGGACCTGAAGCTCTCGCAAAACTCCTTCTAAGTGATCTGTCCAGCATTGTTGGGACGTCCATACTGGTAAGACTCTCACCAATCTTGTGCTGCGCCCTGGAGTTGGCCGGACGCAAAAAGCACCTTCTCATGGTCATCACACTGAGCTATGTCCAATTGTCGCTCCCCAGCTCTAAGCCAGTCATCAGCTTTTAGTGGTTCACTTGTATGAGAGAATGTCGGTGGGTGTCCCTTCATAAATTCGCCACGCTTGTCAATAGGTGGTGCTTGATGCAGGTTGTTCAGCACACTCTGAGCAATAGTCTGTAATAACTGAGTCTGCATCATCAAAGCTTGCTCTATAGATGGGGGATTTGATGGCGATGGATTAGAATTGCTAGGATTCCTTCGGTCATCATGCGAAGCACTTCTACTGGCAGCAACCATGACAGAGATAATCGATACTTCCAAATGAATAACTAGAACGTATGAAACTTCATCTTACAACTTCTTCAACTTAGCTACCCCCTTATGAAAAGATCAACTAAGGGACACAAAAAGGATAGCTTACACCTTCTTCCAGATGAGCTAACTAGTATCAAGACGTTCTGACATCCCAATAATACTCTTGTGTAGGGGCAAGAACAAGAAATCTAGAATTCCTCGCGAGCAGAAAAACAACAGCGCAGCAAAACAGCTGTAACTCTCATTCTAGTAATCCAATGAAGTTGTAGCTTATACCGTTGGAAAGCTTATCAAATCCTCCACATATTCCTTATAGAACACTTTTCAAAATTCTGCAGTTTAGGTAGTCAAAAACAGTGCACAACAGAAACTATTCTAGGCTTCAGACAGCACAGGTGCATCGTCTTGTGATTTTCATAATTCCATAATCGAAATAGCTATCAGGGTGTTTCTTGTGGTCAGAGAAAGATATTGAAGTCTACTATTGTCCATAATTTTGTCATAATTTCTTATCGTCCAAAATCAAAGATATAAGCCGAAAAGTGCAGACTACTCCGAAAAGACAGGAGACAACCAAAACTTAACTATTTATTTCAATAATCCTTATACGTTAAGCCTATAAACTAAATGAAATTATGAAAACCCCCAACAAGATTATTGCAATCATTATAAAGATTCAAAACAAGCATAAGCATAATGACAATTCAGCAAAGCAATAAAGGTGCACAACTCAATCATTGACTTAACTTGCGATACTATCGTCCTCAATGTACTAGGGGTAACAATCCTAAGACTCATTTTCAGATTCCGCAAGAAGGTGGTGAGGGACAGTTCTAAGAGCATATCAAATCAAGGAGTGAAGATAAGAACAAAGACTTTAAAATAAACACCAAGATAGAGATGAATACCAAGGGTAGAGGTAAAGTAGAGAAGAAAATATCAAGATTCATAGAGTAAGAATTTTTGTAACAACTTCTAAACCTTAGAATGACCAGTTTCTACTAGGTTTGCGTCTTACAGTCAGCATTGCTCTGATACCACTTTATAGCACCCGGTTTTAATAACAAAACCAGATACACACCATATATGAGCCCAGGAAGTCAAATCTCACATATAGCTACAAATAGAGTTAATATCAATATACAATGCTTAATATATAACATACTTAATATAAATGATATAACCTTAGACAGCAAACAGCGGAAAGACAACTCCGAACTTCGGGTGAAGACTCCAATTCAACAAGGACAACTGACTGATTGATCATAAGCCTAATTCCTCCAAACTCTAGCAATCTGGTACCCATCCGAGATTTTTATCCAAATATTTGAAAAGTAAAAGCGTAAGTACATGTCGTACTCAACAAATATAACATGGGGTTCATAAGACTCAAAAGGCTGACACTGGTTCAACTGCGATTAGCTTTTAATGAGTCATGATTTTAGCAATTGAGTAGCAAGAAGTTTTTCACAACCCATGTAAACACATGATCAAGTAAACATGAATAATGAATAGCATAAACAATTAACCATTAATGAACATCTTTATCATCAGTGTTCATCATCTATTCCGTAAGGGTCCAAGGCCGCTCGTGACCGTGAGCACGGCTGATATACCAGTTTCACACTCTGCTGAGGTTGTACACTTTCACTGTGATTCGTGATTTACCCTTTCGCCCGAGGCGGCCAATCTCTTAACCCACTACCAAGGAAGATCGGCAGGATTTACTATAATTTTTTCAAAGGTTCGTCTAACAAGTTAGAGTCATTAGATGCACTTGGCAAACAGATATAGGAACCCCCTGTCGAATGACACAATTCCATCACGGCTATACACATAAGAGTAGAGGTTGTCCTATACCCGATTCGTCAAGCCATTCTTACGCCATAAAGGTAACCTCGAACAAGCTAAAAAATGTTCTCATACTGAGCTAAAGCCAGAGCCATATAGCCCTCGCAGTTGTACTGTAAGTCCTGAATGTTCGCTTACAGACAAGTCCTTATGGAGAGAAATCTAGAGCCCCATAATAATAGCCCAATGCTCTAGCCCCCTTGTTCCATATTGCTAAAAAGCATCTTTTAATGTTTATTGCATATTCCATTAGTCAAGTTACAAAATCATGGTTGTAGTTAAGCAATAGCATCATACTACCCAATGTAATAACCCAAAGGTGTTAAGGAATTCAGGATATCAAATAGCTGGAAAAATTACTACGGTTGTCAAGGTAGACACATGCAGCATGAATTAAATGATTAAAGGTGTATAGGACAACAAGAAAGATCTCATGCTATACTTGCCTTAAACTCAGATCATTCTTCTATTGAATTGTAACCTCCAAATGACTTCTTCTGGATCACTAACTTCTTTTATATCACCAACGCAAAGCTCACCGACTAGACATGATCATAAAGCACCACATAAAAATCCATGCAATCATACACGAAGCAAACAATAGAACTAAATTAGAACAGTACACCAAACATAATAAACAGCAAGTAAAAAGGTTTTAAAGATGTTCTACACATTACTACGATCACACAGGCACGAAAAGCACTCTAATTGGAGCTATAACGAAAAAGTTATGAATTAAACAAGATTTCCTTTAATAAAATAATAGATTAAATCTAACCTCGAATTTCAAAAGTTAAAAATATATTCAACAGTAGCTTGAACACGTAGATTATGCAAGTACGAATCTAACGCAACTTGAACAGGTCAAAACGAAGTTAAAACGGAGAAGTTATGAACTAAAGAAAATAGTGGCAAAAGTGTAAATAAGTGGATCTTCTATTTTGAATTAAAATAAATGAAAATTGGAATTTTGAATCTAGAGTGGACTGTGGGTACAAATAAGAAGAGAGACAGGGGCTCTTTAGCAAAAGTGCAGGCATGGCGGGTTGATTTGCGGAAAATAGAGGGTCTCATTTGTAAGATTACCGGCCGAACCGATACGAGTGAATCTGGGTCGTCGGATCAAGAGTGGACGGCTGAGATTAGAAAGGAGGAGGGAGAGAGACTGTGGCCACTGGAACAGGGAATCCGGCGCGGTGGTTGCCATCGCCGGCGGCGAAGCTCGTCAGTAAAGCTTGGAATACGGCCTACGGGCCACGGTTCGAAACAAGGAAAGCACCGGGAGAACGAGGGGAGCACAGCGAAGTCACCGCGGGGCTTTCTTGCGGTCGACGGCGAGCTACGGCGTCGGGCAGCGTAGCAAGGCGGACGGCGGACTGCGGCTAGGGTTCGCGGCGACTCGGCGAGATAGGATCTTGCCCCGAGGCTCGGGATGGAGGCAGCGTGATGCGGGCTCGGTATTTATGGCCGGGAGACTTGGGAGGCATAGGAACGGGCGAGGCGGGGCGGACGCGGACTCTATCCCGGCAATGGAGTCTGACGCGGACGAGAGGAAGGAGACGGTGCGAGGTGAGAGAAAGCGCGGGTCCCGTCAGACAGAGAGAGGGAGAAAAGGGGGCGCGTCCGCACGCTGGGCGGGAAGACAAACTGGGCCTGCGGGGGAAGAAGAGCGGATGGGCCGCCGGGTGAGCTGGGCTTGCTTGCGAGAGAGAGAGGGAGAAGCGGCGCGGGAGTGGCCGTGGGTAAGGCGCCGAGCTGGGCCAAGAGGGAGCAGGCCGCGGGCCGAATGGAGAGAGAGAGAGAGTTTTTTCTTTTCTTTTCTTTTATTTCAAAATCATTTTGAATCATTTTCAAAAACACTTTGAAACATTTTGAATTTAGACCAAAACCACTCATTACAAAAATACAAATGCACCAGCATGAATGCACCACAATGTTGCTACCTTATGATAAATTTTAATTTAATGAAAATTTATTATTTACCTATGTTTTTATGAGCACAAAATACATAACTAAATCATTTCATCTCTATTTCAAAAAGAAGCAAATTTTAGGGTGTTACAAGATCTCGATAGCAGGTTCTGGATTGATCACTGGTCGCAAGGAAAAACAGTGGCAGAGCTTGCTCCGAACCTGATCAAGATAATCTCTAAACAAGCAATTAAGCAGTGGACAGTCTCCCAAGCTCTCGATGGCAGGAGATGGGTGGCAGACATTAAGGGAGCACTGACCGTACAAGTCCTGTGGGATCTGCTAGGTAACTTTGCTTTGCAGCAAAATGTGCCAGACCAACACATATGGCGCCTAACCCAGTCAGGGTCCTATACTAGTAAGACGGCTTACAATGCATATTTTCTCGGTTCCATCAAGTTTGTGCAATGAAAATGCGTCTGGAAATCATGGGCCCAGCTCCGCTGCAAGTTCTTTTTCTGGTTGGACATCAAGAATAGGTACCGGACTTCAGATCGTTTGGCTAAAAGAGGGCTGCCACATCCCAGTGCTTGTCCCCATTGTGATAAAGAAGATGAGGCAATTCAACATATTCTAGTCTCCTGTGTCTTTTTTTACAACACAGGTTTGGTTGTTTATCATCCAAAAATTGGGTCTGGTTGCCCTTGCTCCTCAACCTACTGCCACTTGTTTCTCCAACTGGCGCCATGGTGTTCCTAAAATTGGGTCAAAGTGTTCCTAAGAATAGCAAGAAAGAGCAGAACTCCCACATCATCCTTGTGTCTTGGGAGATATTGAAACATCACAATCCTTGTGTGTTTGAGGGTGCTAGGCCTTGTATTTCGATAGTATTACAGGCAGTGGCAAACGAAAGTAGCTTGTGGTCTATGGCTGCTGCATCAGCTCTCCACTAACTACTCATCAGGTCGCTTAACCTTGACATCTAGATCAAGGCCTGTTTTGTCGAGGTTGAGTCTCTATTGTAAGTGGTGCATCTGTAACTAGATATCTGTGGGGCTTGACCGCTGGCCTCTCCTTGTATTCTCTCTCTTCTTAATGAAATGACACGCAGCTCTCTTGTGTCGTTCGAGAAAAAAAAAAGATAAACAGTTTTTTTTGCATGCTTATGGATCAAAACAGTTTAATTATGGTGAGGAAGTTGAAAACACAGGCTGACTAATGTGTGATAAAATATTTTTTTAGTGACCCCACTCATGTGGGAGCCTCCAGCACTGAGTCTGCCTTTTTTGTGTGTGTGTGTGTGTTGCAGCATACACCACTAGTGGAGTATTTTTCCTATACATCTAGAAATAGAATGATGGTTTGCCGGTCATCAGCAATTATCATTTTTTAAAAACATGAACAATTTGAATAGTAAAATGTGTGTGCCGTTTTTATGTTTTCTACTTGTGTATGTGAATGCAGTATGTGTTTGTTGCATGTGCATCTTCCTTGAATCATTTTTATAGAATTCGCCACATGACTCAGATTGTGCCCTCTGCCTCATGTAATGGCACTGCATTGCAGTCTTACAGTTTTAAATGTTTCAATAGTTGTTCCAATTTATAAGAACTCTTCTGGATTGCATGTTTGTATCCTAAACAAGCCAAGCAACTGAAACATCTCATCTCAAATATAACTACTGCTGTAATGTAGTAAACTACAACTACTGCAAACGTAGTAGATAGATAAACTCATATTTTCTATCTGCCCTCCTCACTCACAAATTCGCATCTGCGCTCTCTGCATCCAAGACAATGCATTAATGAAAGGATGCTAACACCTCTTATCTAGGTACCATTCATGGTAATCTCAGAGAAGTACTAGAAGGATTGCTCTTTTAATAACTATGTTAAAAAACTAAACAAACCGGGAAAGCAGCAGCTATCCGCAGCATAGAGCACTCACTGACATGTACTTGGCGAGCAGGACGGCGCGGTGGTAAGCGACGACGACGTCCTCCTTGGGGAAGTACCCTCCGCGCCACGCGCCACGCCGCTTCCACTTGCGGGCGCCGTCGTCCGCCGAGCGGAGCGCGCAGAGGAGCGCGACAATGAGGTTCTCAGACAGTGAGTCCCCCACGAGTCCAATCCGTCGCCCCCTGGCCGCGGCCAGGAACCCCGCGGCGTCGATCCTCGGGACGACGGCGCCGCCGCAGCGGGTGGGCGCCCAGGAGAGTGCCGCGAGCTGGGGGCGGCCGTTGCGGAGGCAGTTCCAGGCATTGCGGTGGAAGGGGCAGGACGGAGAATATAGTGGCGGCGGCGCGGGGGACGGGGTCGGCACCCAGCGGCCGTCGGCGGCATCGGAGAGCGCGGCGCCGCAGGGGAGCGGCAGCGGCTGCGGCTGGGGCGAGCGCGGGCGGGGGGAAGATGGGAAGAAGAGGAAGAGCAGGATGGTGAGGGCTATTGGGAGGAGGAGGACCAGAGGGAGGCGGAGGCGCGGCATTGTGCCCGCCTCTGGCGACGACGGGCACCCAAGACACCGGCCTCCTGCTCAGTTTTCCTTTTCCCTCCCCTTCCCCTCTGGATCTAACCGTTTTCTATGTTTTTCTGTGCTCTTGCCGTTTGGGTACCCTTGCTGGTTTGGCTTTCTGCAGCTTTTGCAATTTGCAAGTGGCATAAAGCAAATTTCTTCTGTCAAGACTATCTCCCAGATAGTACGATCGATGCAGTGATGCCGTGCTCATAGAGTCATAATCATAGGTCACCAAACCAAAGTATGCCAACATTCTCAGACCTCTCTGGATCCATGGATGAACACCGATCCAGCATTGATCAGATCAGTCACCTGGCATCAAAGTAGGCGAATTCAGCACTGATCAATCTTGAAGCTACAGCTTCAGATGTTCACCATTAAATCACTGTAGCGGCAGCCTCAAATCATCATTAAATCTTCATTGCAAATCAACATCTTCATTAACAAAGATCCGCCCCTGATTGTAACTTTGTAAGGTACGTCAGAAGAATGCTGCAAAAGGTTTAGCTTGCAGGCAGGCATCAGCAGTTTCAGGATTTCAGCTTAAGCTCATGGCAGCTACCAATTCATCCTTGTAACGAAATCATCGCTTGCTTGAGAAGTACAGGCGGAACTGGGTAGCAACGACAAGATAACCTGCCTCTGCAGTCTGCGCAGTCTGATGCTTCCTTCAACAATGAGGACGTTCTTTTTGGATTCCTGCAGGGTAACAAATGTTACAGCACAAATAAAGCAGTAGGTATAGTTACAAATCTCTTCTACGTTCGATGCACTGATGATGTGATATAGTCATAGAGCACTCAGTGTCTGAGTATGCCCCAAGGATGAACACAAATTCAGCATTGAGCAATCTCCTTGCATCGAACTACACAAATTCATCACTGCTGACTGGGCAGTCTTGAAGCTACAGCTTCAGAAGCCAGTGCTTGCATCGATTAAGAGCTTAAAAGAGACTGTTCATCAGTTCATGGCATGGTCAGAAGAAAGGATACAAAGGAACTTGCAAGCATGCATTAGCAGTTTCAGGATTTTGGCTTAAGCCCATTGCAGTCACCAATTCATCCTTGTCATGAAATCATCGATTTTACTGGAAAGTACAAGGGCAACTGGGCAACAACCAAAAGAATAGTTCACAATCTTCTGTCAAGATTACTCTTTCTGTTACTCTACAACACATGCTACAGATAATTTGCCTCTACACAGTTTGGTGTTCCTGTCCTGATTCTACCCGTGTATAACACGCCAACAACACTCATTAGAGTCAACTAAGGATGTCTGCCTCCGATTTCAGACAACCGCGAAAGCAGCCTCCTGTCCAGCTTCACGCCGGCCGACTTGGCATCTCTGATCAGCTGTCGGCACTTGGCCAGCCTCCCATCTGCCAAATAGCCCTCGATCAGACTGTCGTACATGTCGCCGGTTGGAATAAACCCAGCCTCCTTCATCCTTGACAAATAGCGGAGAGCCCTCTCTGGATCCTGCAATGCCACGCACAGCTTGACAATAACTCGGTAGACCGGCAGATCAAGCAGGCATCCTGCCTGCTCCATTTCCCACACCAAGGACAGCGCCTCGCGGTGCCTTCCGTCGCGGCAGCGGCTGTGGATCACCGTCGTGTACATCACCACGGTGGGGCTCCCACTGGACTCCCTGAACCAGCTGAACAGGCTATCAACAGCTGCGTACCGTCGGAGCTTTATGCAGACCTTCATGACAGCCGTGCAGTCCTGTGGACGCAGCTCCAAGTCCGGCCTCTCACCGAGCTCATCGATCAATGCCGAGGCAAGCCCATAGCCTTCAGGTGTCCGGGTGGCTTCCAACATCAACTTCACATAAATGCTGGGGTGCAGCGTCCTGTTATTGATCCTTGCAAGTTCAAGGAGTTTGCGCACACGGTCCACTTTCCCTGCTCTGATGAACCCGCTCGCCATGGCCTCAAGAACGGCACGGCTGGTCGTGGGCACACATTGCTCCAGCGCAGACTCCACTTTGAGCTGGTCAAAGCGCGCCAAAACTTCTATGGCCGAAGCAAGAACCCGGTCGTCAGGGAACAACGGCACAGCTTTCTGCCTCTCAGCCCAGCACAATGTCTGCAGCGCGCGCTCGGGGAGCCCCATGTGCCCGAGCTCACAAATGGTAAGTGACAAGGAGCCTTTCCGGAGGAACCTCGCCCACCGGTCGAGCACCGTGGAGACGTCGTGCTCTGGAGGGAGCGCGGCGATCTCCCGGGCAATCCCGAGGAGGAACTCCGGGTTCTTGCGCACCTGGTCGCTGACGGAAGCGAGAAGAGAGCCCCGCTCTTGCAGCAAGGCGGACATGCTGCTTCGGCGCAGGAGCGACGGGCAGCCTCGTCTTGTGCGGCAGTGGCAATGGGAGCGCCCTCTGCCTCGTGGGGTTTGGCGGCTTCAGGGGTTTCTGGCGCATCGGCCGGTCGAAGAGCGCCGAAATAGCATCAATCTCTTCTGTGCTCCAAATTAAATCCTCTGCTTCATCGTCCTCTTCAGCACCATTCTCGGCATATATCTTGTCACTGAATTCCGACTCCATCTCCTTGGCCGGACCTCTATCGGTATCAGACAACTCTGATGAGCAAGAAATCCGAGACGCCAAGGGGAAAGAGCCATGGCTGCAGAATCCCCGGGCTCTGAGCTTCACCGGTGCGGGGCAAATGGCAGGCGCTGCCGGGAGCAGCAAGCTCACCAGCGTAGGGGCGGTCTTCACTTGGGGCATCGGCAGTGGATAATCCAGAAGCCTGGGTAATTGAAACTTCAAATCTTACTGGATCCGCCCAGCCGCCGGCCACCGGCCGCCTTCGCCAAGCCGCGGAGCCGCAGCCGCCGGACGCTTGGGCCTGGCCGCCTGGGGGGTGGAGTCTCGATGGTTGGGGCCTGGGGCAGGATTGGGGAGGGATGGAGAGCGCCGCCGCCGCCGAAACGCGAGATCCTCTGAAGTCGACCTCACGACTGCCGTTCCGGCAGTCGCTTCATTCCCTGCCGTTCCCTGGCATCCAACGGACCGGCCGAGCCTAGCCGCTGCACCTCCTCCACACTTCCTTCCGGCCCAGCAACACGGCCCGTTAGGCGTCGGTCGTTCTTGTTTTTGGCGCGGCATGGCTTGTTTTGGTGCGACCGGGGCTTGTTTTGGCGCGACGAGGGTTGGAGCCGTGAGGATTGAGGCGGCGATCGTCTACTGCTCGACTGCCCGTGCTCGGTTGCCGTTCATAGGAGAAATTGGTGGAGTACTCGTGTTTTGGACCGGCGGACCCTCAACCAACTAGTAAAAACGTACTGCGTGTCCCTAATTCCAGATGGTGATGCAAAGAGACACAAGGTTTATACTGGTTCGGGCAATGGGTGCCCTACGTCCAGTCTGAGAGATCGATCTTGTATTCCTTGCACCGAAATGCTCGTTGTAGGGGGTTACAAGCAGGGCGAGAGAGGGAGCTAGTCTCAGGTCTCTGCGCGGAGCGGCATGGATTACTTGAGATGTTGATCTCAGGCGGCGAAGAAGCGTGCGTGTCACAGAGTGTCAAGTGTGTGTTTGTCTACCTCGTGAACTCGTGAGCCTCAACTCGTCGTCCCCGTCCTCTCTCTAGAAACAGCCTCGGTCTCTCCCTTTTATAGTTGAAGGGGGACAGGGGTGATACATGTATCAGCTACGTGGCGTCGTGTGAACAGAGACGGCATGTCCGAGTCCTGTAGCCTGTTACTGTGGCGGCATGGATGATGGAGTGGTCCTGCCCTTGAAGTGCTGGAGCAACGCGCCGGTCACATCCGATCATGTGCGACGTGGGAGCTCCAGTGATAGCTTGACGCAGAGTCTGGCAAGCGCCGTGCTGGTTGCTGTGTGTTGACTGCGTGAAGAGCCGAGGCTCAGTTGGTGCCTAGGCCGAGCCGTTGTGGGGGGGCTCGGTGGGCGCGAATCCCGAGGTTGCCGAGACCCTGAAGTAGACTGCCGAGGCGTGGAGGGAGCAGTTGGTCCTGTATGCTGATTCCGAGGCTATAGTAACCCTGACTTGACTCCCCACGCCGCGTTGTTCCTGGAGCAGGGGTTAGGCAGCATAGTGCGGTATGGGTGTCAGTCGTGGGTACAGTGCTAAGCACAGCGGCCGGTAACCCCTGCCCTGTCCTGTCCTGGAAGGCATGGCTTTGAGGTGACTGGTGTCTCGTCGGCCACTCCGCTGTGTCGAGCTGTCGTTCGGCTGACATCGCGGGAGCGGTTGAGCGCGCCGGTCGAACGTGACATTTTGTCCGAGAAGTTGGTCGAGGCGGGGGCGACGGGGTTGTTTTGCCGAGCCGGCCTTGGGTCGAGGCGGAGAATCGGCATCTCGTCCGAGGCTGTACGCGCGGGGCCTCGAGCGAGACGGAGAATCAGTTCCCCAGCCGAGGCCTTTCGCGCGAGACCTCGAGCGAGGCGGAAAATCGGTAGGCCGTCCGAGGCCTTCCGTGCGAGGCTTCTGGCGAGGCTGAGAGTAGGTGGCCTCGGACATGGCCGGGGTTTAGCCAGTAGTTGTCCTTTGGCTTTGATTTTGACGGGGTCTAAGCGATTTTTTCGATTGTTGCTTAGGGGACCCCTTCTTGTGGTACCCGACAGTAGCCCCCGAGAATCAGGGAGAGTGTGAGCGCTCTCTTTGAGGTTTTGACGAGGCTCGGCTCGCAGCAACTCCTGGCAGGATGGTGTTTTGTACTCGAGGTCTCGGTGGATGCGCGCGAGCGCACCCGCCGGGTGTAGCCCCCGAGGCCCTGGAGGAGTGGATTTATTCCTCCAGGGGCTTTTCTTACGTCGTGAGAGGAGTTTTATTGCGTTTGCCAAGTCCATGAGTGTGAGTTCAGGTCGCTGAGCCTCGGCAAGGTTGCAGGAAGAGCCCCCTAACCTCTGCACGGAGCGAGAGTGCCGTCAGAGGTTCCCCTGGCTTTTTGTGCGGCCCTCACACATCCTTTTTGTTCAGAAAGAGGGGTGGAGGGTGCCATGCTACCCTCGGTGGGCGCGAATAGTGACACTTCCGGTGAGCTGTTATCGGGTAAGTCCGAGTGGAGGCCCGTGCCCCGTTCGATAGGGGTCAGCTAGCGGTCCAGGGACGCACTCCAAGAGTACCAGAGGGCTTCTCTAGTGGATGTCGGGGCTGTTTGATGGGCCCCGGTGGCTCGGTGCCTCCCTACGGTGGGATCCCATTCGGAGACCTCCCTGTCGGTCTCGGACATGACTTAGGGCATCCCAAGCGATCGTTTGCTCGGGCCTTGGCCATGCGCGGGCTCGCCCATAGTCGTCCCTGACTCTGCTGCCCTGGGGCGGCTGTCGAAACCCTCGGGGGCCTAGCCTTCGAACCCCTGGACCGTAACAGGCTCGATGCCCTTTATCGCGTTTTTCCGAGTCTTCGAATGCGAGCTTGGGTCGCTTGTCTTCGTCCTGGGTGCAGGAAGAGCCCCCGAGCCTCCGCACGGAGCGAGAGGACGGTCAGGGGTTCCCTTGGCTTTTTGTGCGACCCTCGCGCATCCTTTTCGTTCGGACGGAGGGGTTGCTTGTCGAGCCCCCTCGAGTGCGAGCCTAGGTCGCTGGGTCTCGACAAGGTTGTAGGAAGAGCCCCCGAGTCTCTGCTCAGAGCGAGAGGGCGGTCAGGAGTTCCCCTGGCTTTTTGTGCGCCCCTCACGCATGAGGGTTTGTTTGCCGAGCCTCCTTCGGGTGCGAGCCTGGGTCGCGGGGTCTCGGCATATTTGCAGGAAGAGCCCCCTAGCCTCTACACGGAGCAAGAGGGCAGTCAGGAGTTCCCCTGGCTTTTTGTGTGACCCTCGCGCATCCTTTTCGCTCGGAAGGAGGGGTTGTTTGCCGAGCCCCCTCGAGTGCGAGCCTGAGTCGCTGGGTCTCGGCAAGGTTACAGGAAGAGCCCCCGAGCCTCTGCACAGAGCGAGAGGGCGATCAGGAGTTCCCCTGGCTTTTTGTGCGACCCTCGCGCTTCCTTTTCACTTGGAAGGAGGGGTGGAATATGCCAGGCTACCCTCGATGGGCGCGAGCGGTGACACTTCCGGTGAGCTATTATCAGGTAAGTCCGAGTGGAGGCCCGTGCCCCGTTCGATAGGGGTCGGCTAGCGGTCCAGAGACGCACTCTAAGAGTACCAGAGGGCTTCTCTAGTGGGTGCCGGGGCCGTTCGATGGGCCTCGGTGGCTCGGTGCCTCCCTACGGTAGGATCCCATTCAGAGACCTCCCTGTCGGTCTCAGACACGACTTAGGGCGTCCCAAGCATTTCGCTTGCTTGGGTCTCGGCCCCGTATGGGCTCGCCCGTAGTCGTCCCTGACTCTATTGCCCTGGGGCGGCTGTCGAAACCCTCGGGGGCCCAGCCTTCGAACCCCTGGACCATAACGGGCTCGACGCCCAGTTCCTTCGTCTGAAAGCAATCGGGTGGGGGACATCCCCCCCATTGGTTTGACAACAGCGGGCGCGCCTTTTGAGGTGATTTTCCCAAGGAGGCGGACGGCGCCTGCCACTTCAGCAGTCGGACGCGACGCCGTGTCAGCGGATGGAACATAACTGTTCACGCGATTAATGAGGAAAAGGTGGGTACGTGGGCGGTAAAATCGGATCTAGATTAACTGTGCCGGATCTGAGGGAAACTTTCTCGATTTCGTCGCCCACCCGTTTCGCTTCCTTCCTGCATAAATACGCAGCGAGCCTCGCCCCTCCCCTCCTTACCTTGCCTATATTCGCCTTTGCCACCCTTACGCCGTTGCTAGAACAGAGAGCGCCGGGGAGAAGGAGAGAGAGGGGCGAGGTAGAGAGAGCGAGGGAGGCTCACCGTCGTAGTCGTATTCTCCGTCGCACCCATGGCCGGCGCCATTGTCAATGAGGCGGACTCTTGGGGTCAGTCCGACGTATCCGTGGAGACTCTCCAGTTGCTTATTGACGACGGCCTTCTCCGTCCGGTTACCGACCTCAATAGGCCGGAGTGGATTGCTCCATCGGGCGAGCCGGAGCCGAGGCTCCACGACAGCTATGTTGTGAGCTTCGTGTCCTTTCACGAGCGCGGCCTCGGCCTGCCGGTGGACCGGTTCATGCGGGCGCTCCCGCACTACTACGGCGTGGAGCTCCACAACTTCAACCCCAACTCTATCACATAGGCGGCCATCTTCATCGTCGTCTGCGAGGGGTACCTAGGGATTGCTCCCCATTAAGAGCTGTGGCTCCACCTCTTCCGGGCAGGGCATACCACCAAGCCGATAGGCATGACGAGAACGAGGAGGGCGGTGAGGGCTGGCGGCTGCACTCTCCAAGTGCGCTAGGATCGGCAGCACCTTTACATCCCGACCCAGCTCGCCTCGACCAATCACCACTGGTACACCAGCTGGTTCTACCTCCACAACGACCACGGCGGGCTTCCCCCCTACACCGAGCGGATCGTGGAGAGCTATCCGGAGAAGTAGAGGTATGGCATCCCAAAGGAGGATCAGCCCAAGATGCAGCCGCTCTTGGAGGGACTAGAGAGGCTGTGCGGTCGTGGCCTCATGGCGGCTGTTGTCGTGGCGGCCTTCCACCGCCGGAGGGTGCTGCCGCTGATGGCTCGGTGGCGGTGCCTGTTCGAGATGAGACCGGATGAGCCGATCGAGGGCATCCAGACGTCCACCTCCGCCCTCCCCGACGAGGAGATTCTACGTCGGGTGAGGGAGATGGTGGATGGGAAGCTAAGGAGCGGTGGTCTGACCCCTATCGTGATGCGCTCGTCGCGGGGGTACTTCTCTTTGGTAAGTCACGCGCTGCTGCGGCCCCCGAGGCCTCCTCGTTCCTTACTATTTTCTGATCCTTTATTTGCGTTCGCCATTCCTACAGGGGATGAGGGACGTGTGAGCCTCCCCGCTGCCTATTCCCGAGGACGCAGCACGGCAGGCGGTGAACCAGGCGCATGCCGAGGCGCAGAAGAGGCGGAAGGATGCTAAGGAGGCAAAGCGTACGAGGAAGATCCTCGCGCATGAGGGACTGGAGAAGCGCCACCGGTAGCAAAGGCAGGACGGTCTCCCGGTGGAGGCGTCCCCATCGCCGCCACTGTCGACGGATGCTTCGGATGGAGATGACGAGAGCGAGAGGGGGCGGGGTCCCCTGGACCATCTCCCTGACGTCGGGGAGACGGCACCCGGGGCATCGGTGAGCAGCCCGGCGCTCCTAGGAGGAGGAGGAGGAGAGGACGCCTCGGGGCCAGCGATCACCCGCCCTGGGGCCGAGGCCGACACGCCCGAGGCATGGGCGTTGGGAAAACGCGCCATCAGCCCGGTGGGCTCGACGGCAGAGATGGAGCAGGTGGCGGCCGAGGCGACGCAACTGCCCCCGCAAAGGACTGAGGGGGTGCCGGAGTCCGGCGAGGGCCGGCTAGCACTAACGGATATGAAGGTCGTGCCACTACCGCCGCCACCGCTGTTGCAGAGGCGGGTCGTCGTGCCGAAGCGGTTGCACCCCCGCTCAAGGTGAGCATTTTTTAGCGGAGTTCGCGTTGTTTCATGCTCGCTTTATGGTCGTATGATAACCAAGTGAGTGTTTTGCCTTCAGCCGGAAGCGTAAGGCGGAGGTGCCTGCCCTGGCGCCGCTTAAGTCGCTCAAGATGAGCACGGGCTCCACCGCTCATCAGGTGGTGGAGGCGCAGGTCGCCGCAAAACGTGACGGGGCATCGGCGAGGGGCGACCCGAAGGAGCTGGTCACCCAAGGGGAGGTTATCGGGGTGGCCACAAAGCAAGCGGGGGAGGAAACGCTTACGCCCCATGAGGCCGAGGCCCACGAGTCGGATGGGGCCGAGGCGCCCCTAGTTGTTGAGGCCACTGAGGGTGAGACAGAGGCCCCTCGAACTTCCGAGGCTGAGGTGACGGAGGCCGGGGCGCCCAGGACCGCCAAGGCCGAAGTGGTGGGGATCGGAGCCCCCAAGACCACCGAGGCTAGGGTGGCGGGAGCCGGCGTGAGCATGGCAAAGCCGGTGGCCCAAGAAGTGGAGGGGGAGGCTGGGAGAGCCTGAATACCGCCGCCGGTCCAAGGCCCGCCGCTGTTGTAGGAGAGCGCCCAGGAAGTGGAGGTCCATGCGATCTCCTCCAGCGACACTTCCCGAACGAAGGAGGTGGTCGATGCCGAGGCGGCCAGCACTATGGAGCAGCCGGCTCTGACCTCGGGCGAGGGAGGCTCAGCCCTCGTGCGGGTACGACCCGAACCCTACGGGTGGGATCACCCGCGTGTCTTGTGGCAAAGCCGGGACGACCCTAAGGGGGAGCCTCTGTTCGCCCTCAAGGACACGGCCGAGGGGGCACTGGGACACCTTCGAGCAATACCGTTAGCTGGCGGAGCGGTCACTATGGACAGCACTGTCCGTCGTGGCCGATGATCTGCCCAGGTTCGCGTCTTCTTTTCTCATGTGATGTCGTCTTTTTCTGAGTTTTCTTGTAGTGAATGACCCCTGTTTTGCCTATCTAGGAGCTCGAGACCCGGTCCCTCGGGAAGTCATTGTTCCTCCGATGGGAGAGGGACGTCTGGGACTAGCTCCAGCCGCAAAAGGGCCTGCTTGCTGACGCCAACGAGGTTCTGTCAGCATGGAGCGTGGAGGTGGAGGACCTCTGCCTCCGCTGTGCCGATATGAAGGCTGAGGCGGCCATGGCTCAGGAGCAGGTCGCCCCTTTGACGGTGCGGGTCAAGGAGCTGCCCTCAAGGCAGCCAAGACCTCCCAGACTGAGGCTCTGGTCTGGAAGGAAAAGGTCGAGGGTGAGTCCTGTTCCCCTTGTTTTATTTGTTTGTCTTGTGTTCGACTCCTAACTCCCTGGTGTGATGCAGAGCTGGAGAAAGAGGCTTCCAGGGTGGCCGAGGCTTCTCGAGTCGAGGTCCAGGGCTAGAAGGAGAAGGCCGAGGCCTCTTGGGTCGAGGCCCAACACTGGAAGGAGAAAGCCGAGGCCTCTCGGGCTGAGGCCCAGCGCTGGGAGGAGAAGGCTGAGGGTGAGTCCCATAGGCTTCTGCCCTATTTGGCTTGTTTCCCTTTGCGCTCAACCCCATTCCGTTTCCTTTTGGCGCAGAGTTGGAGAAGGAGGTCACCCGGGCAGCCGAGGCCTCTGTCGCGGTGCAGGCGGTGCTTGAGGCCGAGATCGGGGAGCACGATGCACCGAAGAGTGCCGCCCGTACCGTATACGAGGCCCTGGAGGTTGAGGGGGCCCAGTCGGGCAGCTCCCTTAAGAGCCGCTTGGTCGCGTCGAGCGGCTAAGTGCGCGAGCGACTCCAGGGGGCGCTGCACGTGGGCGTCAAGCGTGCCCTGGCCATCATTTCCTCGCACTACGTCGGCGTCGACCTCGAGACCGTCAGCGATGGCTATGTCTTGCCTGAGGACGATGAGGAGGCTGATGAGGAGGTCATGAAGCTGATGGAGGCAGTTGAGGGCCCCGGCACGGCATTGGCTAGGCTGTTTGAAGAGGTGGTCCCTCCCCCGCCGTCCGCCGATGCTGGAGACCCTGAGCCCTGACCTGGGATTGAGAGGCCATGTAAACAAATGAGGGATTATATTACCGTATCATAACGCTGGTGGCCTATCGAGGCCTTTTTGAAATACTTATGCGTCTACGCTTCTTAATCGTTTTTTCTTTATTGTATTTCCAAGCCTCTACCCTCTGTCTTATTTCTGAGCATATCACTTGCAAATGACTTCCTCGGAGCCTAAGCTGTCCCTAGGGTGAAAAGGTGGTGAGGGAGTACCGTAGCTCGGAGGCGTAGGCCGTCTCGCGACTCGGCCGGCCTTTTGGCCCTGAGACAGTCTTTCAGTCCTTAGGTCTTTTACAATTGACTTGTCACAGCGTGATAGAGAGTTTGGTGTAGGATTTTTTTTTGAAAAACGACTAACAAATGGTGCGTGGGACTTAGAGGGGAGTCCCCCCTTCTAGCCCCCGAGGGAGGCTCGGTTCTGCAGAGGCAGAGCTGAGTCTCCCTAATGGAGTTATCGTATCGCTGAGGCCCTTGATGGGCCCAGGGGGTTTCTCAAAAAATTAGGACAACTAAAGAATGCTTCTTAATTGTATTTCGAGAAACAGTGTATACAATGCTTGGAAATTTAAGGGTAAAAGCGACGTAGTTGTTCTATGTTCCAAGCGTTGGTGAGGATTTCGCCTTCTTGTTGGCTAGCTTATAGGTTTCAGGCTTTAGTACTTGGGCGACGATGTATGGTCCTTCCCATGGCGGGGTCAGCTTGTGGCGGCCCTTGTTGCTCTGCCTTAGCCTCAGCACCAGGTCGCCCACTTTCAGGTCTTGGCCTCGAATGGGCCGGGCTTGATAGCGTCGTAGGGCTTGCTGGTACTTGGCCGAATGTAGAAGCGCAACGTCTCAGGCTTCCTCTAGTTGGTCGAGGGCGTCTTCGCGGGTGGTGCGGTTGCTTTGCTCGTTGTAGGCCTATAGCCTCAGGGAACCATATTCTAAGTCCATGGGGAGGACGGCCTTGGCTCCATAGACCAGGAAGAACGGTGTGAACCCCGTGGCTCGGCTTGGAGTGTTCCTCAGGCTCCAGATGACTGACGGGAGTTCGCAAGCCATTTCTTGCCAAACTTCTTCAATCGGTTGTATATTCTTGGTTTGAGGCCTTGTAGAATCATGCCGGTGGCACGTTCTACTTGGTCGTTTGTCCTAGGGTGTCCTACGGCCGACCAAGCCACACGGATGTGGTGGTCATCGCAGAACGTCAGGAATTTTTGGCCAGTGAATTGTGTCCCATTGTCGGTGATGATGGTGTTCGGAACCCCGAACCTGTGGATGATATCAGTGAAGAACAACACCGCTTGCTCGGACTTGATTCGATTGATCGGACGAGCCTCGATCCACTTAGAGAACTTATCGATTGCTACCAGTAGATGGGTGTAGCCCCTAGGGGCCTTCTGTAGAGGCCCAACCATGTCGAGCCCCCACAAGGCGAACAGCCATGTGATAGGGATGGTTTGGAGGGCTTGGGCTAGGAGGTGCGTCTGCCATGCGTAGTACTGGCATCCCTCGCAGGAGCGTACGAGCTTGGTGGCGTTAGCAACCGCTGTTGGCCAGTAGAACCCTTGGCGAAAGGCGTTTCCGACGAGCGTCCGAGGTGCCACATGGTGCCCGCAGGCTCCCACGTGCAAGTCCCAAAGTAGGGCTCGACCTGCCTCGGTAGTGATGCATCGTTGGAGGACGCCAGATGGGCTTCGTCTGTATAATTCGCTGTCGCTAAGAACGTAAGCCTTGGCTTGACGAGCAAGCCGCCTGGCTTCGGTCCTGTTAGCGGGAAGCTCTCCTCGGACGAGGCAATCAAGGAACGAGGCTCGCCAGTCCGTGCCCTGGTTGGCTTCGGGAGGCTCCGTGTTGACTTCCATGACCTCGGGCTTGGCCGAGGGAGTCTCGGTGATAGAGGGGGCCCCGAGCCCTATGGGGGGCTCGACCGCTGGGCCCTCTTCCACCGCCGAGGTGCAGTCGATGGAAGGTTTGTGGAGGTCTTTAGCGAAGACGTTTGGGGGAACCAAAGCCCGCGCCGACGCCATCTTTGCCAGTTCGTCCGTGGCCTCGTTGAATTTGCGCACGATGTGGTTGAGTTCGAGACCGTCGAACTTGTCTTCAAGGCGACGTACCAGCTTGCAGTACGCCTCCATCTTGGGGTCATGGCAGTTCGACTCCTTCATCACCTGATCGACAATGAGCTATGAATCGCCTCGTACGTCGAGACGCCGTACTCCAAGTTCGGTGGTGATCTGCAAGCCGTTGACGAGGGCTTCGTACTCGGCTGCATTGTTGGAGGCGGCAAAGTGGAGCCGAATCATGTAGCGCATGTGTACTCCGAGGGGTGAGATGAAGAGTAGACCCGCGCCCGCCTCGGTCTTCATCAGGGACCCGTCGAAGTACATGGTCTAGCATTCCACCTGGACTTGGGCTGGTGGCAGTTGGGTGTCGGTCCATTCTACCATGAAATCAGCCAAGACCTGAGACTTAATTGCTTTCCGAGGCGCAAAGGACAGAGCCTCCCCCATGAGTTCGACGGCCCACTTGGCTACCCTACCCGAGGCCTCTCGGTTATGGATTATCTCCCCCAGGGGGAAAGACGACACCACGGTCACCTGGTGGGACTCGAAGTAGTGACGCAGCTTGCGTCGAGCCAAGATCACAGCGTAGATCAGTTTCTGGATATGGGGGTAGCATGTTTTGGTCTCGAAGAGCACTTCACTGATGAAGTAAACATGTCGTTGGATGGGTAGAGCATGCCCCTCTTCCTGCCTCTCGACCACCACGGCCACGCTAACCACTTAGGTCGTTGCGGCGACGTAGAGTAAGAGGGCCTCGCCCTTAGCCGGCGGTACCAGGATGGGAGGATTGGTGAGCAATGCCTTGAGTTTGGTGAGGGCTTCTTTGGCCTCGGGGGTCCAAGAAAAACGTTCTGATTTCCTCAAGAGGCGGTACAGGGGCAAGCCTTTTTCGCCGAGGCGCGAGATGAAGCGGCTTAGAGCCTCAAGGCATCCCATAACCTTATGTACTCCCTTGAGGTCTCGGATCGATCCCATGTTGGTCACGGCCGAGACCTTCTCTGGGTTGGCCTCAATGCCGCGTTCTAAGACTACGAATCCCAAGAGCATGCCTCAGGGAACCCCGAACACACACTTCTTGGGGTTGAGCTTGATGCCCTTCTCTCTGAGGCATTTGAAGGCTATCTCCAGGTCATCGATGAGATCCTCGGCCTTTCTGGACTTGACCACGATGTCATCCACATAGGCCTCGATGGTTCGCCTAATGTGCTCGCTAAAGACCTAGGTCATGCACTGCTGGTATGTGGCCCCTGCGTTTCTGAGGCCGAATGGCATAGTCACATAGCAGTACATGCCGAATGGTGTGATAAAAGAAGTCGTGAGCTAGTCGGACTCTTTCATCTTGATTTGATGGTAACCGGAATACGCATCAAGGAAAGACAGGGTTTCGCATCCCGCAGTGGAGTCAATGATTTGGTCGATCCGAGGTAATGGGAAAGGGACTTTCGGACAGGCTTTATTCAAACCGGTGTAGTCTACACACATCCTTCACTTCCCATTTTTCTTTTTTACTAACACAGGGTTAGCTAACCACTCTGGATGGGACACTTCCTTGATGAATCCGGCCACCAAAAGCTTCTGCACCTCCTCGCCGATGGCTCTGCGCTTTTCCTCGTCGAATCGGCGCAGGCGCTGCTTCACCGGCCAGGAGCCGGCCCAGATGTCTAAGGCGTGCTCGGCGACCTCCCTCGGTATGCCCAGCATGTCCGAGGGACTCCATGCGAACATATCGGCATTCGCGCGGGGAAAGTCGACGAGCATGGCTTCCTATTTGATGTCAAGGGTGGCACTAATCCTCAGCGCCCGGTCATCGGGGCAGGTGGGGTCGACCGGGACAAGTTTGACGGCCTCCGCGGGCTCGAAAGTCCCAGCGTGACGCTTGGAGTCAGGCACCTCGCTACCGAGTTGGTCGAGGTTGGTGATGAGGGTCTTGGCCTCTGTGATAGCCTCGACATACTCGATGCACTCGACGTCACAGTCGTATGCATGCTCGTACGTGGACTCGATAGTGATGACACCGTTGGGGCCCGGCATCTTAAGCTTGAGGTACGTGTAGTTGGGGACCACCATGAACTTGGCGTAGCACGACCGCCCTAGGATGGCATGGTAGGTTCCCTTGAACCCCACCACCTCAAAGGTGAGAACCTCCTTGCGGTAGTTGGAGGGAGTACCGAAGCAAACGGGCAGGTCGATGCGCCCGAGGGGCCGCGTGCGTTTCCTCGGCATAATGCCGTGGAAAGGCGTGGCACCATCCTAGAGCTGCGACTGGTCGAGCTCCAGGAGCTCTAGGGTGTTGGCGTAGAGGATGTTGAGGCCGCTGCCTCCATCCATCAATACCTTAGTGAGCTGGGTATTGCCGATGATGGGGTCAACGACAAGTGGGTACTGCCTGGGGTTCGGGACGTAATCGGGAAGGTCGTCCCGGTCAAAGGTGATTGCCTCCCAAGACCAGTTGAGGTACTAGGGAGCGGCCACCTTCACCGAGAAGACCTCCCGGCATTCCCTCTTCCGCTATCATGCCGTGAGGCATGCCGAAGGCCCGCCGAAGATCATGAAAGCATTGTGCACTTCGGGGAATCCGTCGTCCTTGTCGTCGTCCTTATCGCCGGTGCCCCTCTTCCTGGCATCGTCGTCGGGGAGCCTGAGCTTGGCATAGTAACGCTGGAGCATGGTGCACTCTTCGAGGGCATGCTTCACCGGGCCCTGGTGGTAAGGGCAGGGTTTCTTGAGCATGTCATCGAAGAGCCCGGGGCCTCTGGGGCCTTGGGGGTTTTTGCGCTCTGCGGCCGCGACTAGACCGGCCTCGAGGACTTCCTGCTTCCCCTGGCGACCCTTTTTCTTTTTCTTGGGGAGGTGGGGAGCCGAGGCCCTGGGGGTCTCGTCCCTCCGCTTCCCCTTGGCATAGGCGTCGGGGAAGATGGCCCCAACGGCCTCTTCGCCCGAGGCGAAGTTGGTGGCGATGTCGAGGAGTGTGGCCGCCGAGGTTGGTACATTCTGGCCCAATTCTCAGACCAGGTCTCGGCAGGTGGTGCCGGAAAGGAAAGCCTGGACAATTTCCGAGTCGCCCGACGCTTGGCAACTCGGTGCATTTCTTGGAGAAGCGTCGGATGAAGCCTCAGAGAGACTCATCCGGTGCCTGGCGATAACTCTTGAGGTCCCAGGAGTTCCCAGGGCGCACGTATGTGCCCTGAAAATTCTCGACAAAGACCCTTACCAAGTCGCGCCAGTCGTGGATCTGCGAGGGAGGAAGATGTTCAAGCCAGGCTCGCACCGAGTCTGACAAGAACAACGGGAGATTGCGGATGATGAGCAGGTCATCGTCCGCGCCGCCTAGCTGACAAGCCAGGCAGTAATCGGTCAGCCAAAGTTTGGGGTTGGTCTCGCCGCTGTACTTCGTGAGGTTGGCCGGTTGCTGAAACTGGGCCGGGAAATGAGCAACGCGGATAGCTCTGCTAAAAACTCAAGGGCTAGGCGGCTCGGGAGAAGGACTGCGGTCCTCCTCACTGTCGTAGCGGCCGCCCCAGTGTGGATGGTAGCCCCAGGTGGGCCCCTCATTGTCGTGGCGCCATCGTCGGCCGACCACATCGTGGTCGCCTTGCGCCTCGTGTCGGTTGTCGAGGCGGTCGTGGACCGAGGGGACCCTGTTGGCTGTCGATACCTGAGCGGGCTCAGGATGGACTGAGGCCCCCCTATCCTGCCGAGGCGGTGCCGTGGGAAGTTCTGAAGCGCCCCCGCGCCGTCTAGAGGCGGAACTCTCGGCCTGCTGCACCGCGGCGGTCTCGAGGAGATCCCGGAGCTCGCCGCGGACTCATCGCCCCTCCGTAGTAGAGGGCTCGGGCATTGTTCGGACTAGCATTGCCGTGGCCGCGACGTTCTGGCTAGCGCGATTGAAGATTGGGGGTTGCTCACCCCCTTCGTCGTCATTGATGCGGTGGTGGACGTCGCGGGCCCTCCGCCGGGCTCCTCCGCCATCACCGCGAAATCGCGGCTCCTGCTCGAGAGTGTCTCGGAGCTGCTGCAGGAGGAGTCGGTCTTGTTCAACCTTGGCCTAAAGCTCTCGGAGCTGTTCCAGGTCCAGGCGTCGAAGTTGTCCGGGGGCAAGGTTCTCGTTCCGCGCCGCCGGTGGGACAACGCGTGAAGGTGTGGCATCGCCTGCCCCCTGGCGAAGCGGGGAACGGTTGCCTGCCCCCTCGTCCTCATCGCCCATGCTTGGCATCCCGAGTCCGACGTGGAAGCACTCACGAGTGGGATCGTAAGTGCCTTCGTTGTCAGAGTCGGAGTAGCCGAAGCAGTAGTCGCTCGCGGCCAGGAAGCGGCGTATGGCTTCAGGGTCGCGAAGTCCGGAGAAGTCCACTCCGGCCCATGCCTCATCCTCCTCTGAGGAGTCAGCGTGGGTGTGAGTCAAAGTCGTGGTGCCGAAGTCGAGGGCGAAGCATTGATGGCGTCCTGAGGGCTCTGCATGAGCAGAAGCGTAGGCGAAAGCATAGGTGGTGGCGGCATTTCTCAACCAGAAGGGGTACGGGGATGGCGCCATTGCTAGGCTTTGCTCCGTCGAAGTCGACTCCTCAGGAGGTGGCGGGGCAGAGCTTGATGATGGGGCGTCGTCGTGTGCCATCGGCGTCTTTCCCTTGTCCAGGCTCAGGCTAGACAGGTCCCCAACCAGGGACCTTATGCCAACAGCTGGGCGTGGGATACCGATGGAGCGCGGCGCGCCACCCTAAGCTTGCGGGGTGCCAGGGTGGCCCCGCTCGCGTCGTGCTTGGCGAGCACGATGAGAGCGGCCGCCCGGGCGCCGTCTGCGCCTGGGCCGCTGATGCGCGATGTCGTCGTCGGTCGGTGAGGCCCGGGGCGTGAGGAGTACCATATCGTACTCATATCCTAGAGACATGAACTCTAGGCTCCCGAACCAGATCACCATGCCGAGACGTAGTGGTCGTACGGGGTCTGCCATCCGGAACTCGTTAGGATGATGAAGCTGACACATAGATCCCCCTACCTGGCGTGCCAACTGTCGGTGTTTTGGACCGGCGGGCCCTCAACCAACTAGTAAAAACGTACTGCGTGCCCCTAATCCCGGATGGTGATACAAAGAGACAAGGTTTATACTGGTTCGGACAATGAGTGACCTACGTCTAGTCTGAGAGATCGATCTTGTATTCCTTGCACCGAAATGCTCGTAGTAGGGGGTTACAAGCAGGGCGAGAGAGGGAGCTAGTCCCAGGTCTCTGCGCGGAGCGGCATGGATTGCTTGAGATGTTGATCTCTGGCGGCGAAGAAGCGTGCGTGTCACAGAATGTCAAGTGTGTGTTCGTCTACCTCATGAACTCGTGAGCCTCAACTCGTCGTCCCCGTCCTCTCTCTAGAAACGGTCCCGGTCTCTCCCTTTTATAGTTGAAGGGGGGACAAGGGTGATACATGTATCAGCTACGTGGCGTCGTGCGAATAGAGGCGGCATGTCCGAGTCCTGTAGCCTGTTACTGTGGTGGCATGGATGATGGAGTGGTCCTGCCCTTGAAGTGCTGGAGCAACACGCCGGTCACATCCGATCCTGTGCGACGTGGGAGCTCCAGTGATAGCTTGACGCAGGGTCTGGCAAGCGCCGTGCTGGTTGCTGTGTGTTGACTGTGTGAAGAGCCGAGGCTCAGTTGGTGCCGAGGCCGAGCCGTCGTGGGGGGGGGCTCGGCGTGCGCGAATCCCGAGGTTGCCGAGACCCTGAAGTAGACTGCCGAGGCGTGGAGGGAGCAGTTGGTCCTGTATGCTGATTCCGAGGCTATAGTAACCCGGACTTGACTCCCCACGCCGCGTTGTTCCTGGAGCAGGGGTTAGGCAGCATAGTGCGGTATGGGTGTCAGTCGTGGGCACAGTGCTAAGCACAGCGGCCGGTAACCCCTGCCCTGTCCTGTCCTGGACGGCATGGCTTCGAGGTGACTGGTGTCTCGTCGGCCACTCCGCTATGTCAAGCCGTCGTTCGGCTGACATCGCGGGAGCGGTTGAGCGCGCCGGTCGGACGTGACATTTTGTCCGAGAAGTTGGTCGAGGCGGGGGCGACGGGGTTGTTTTGCCGAGCCGGCCTTGGGTCGAGGCGGAGAATCGACATCTCGTCCGAGGCTGTACGCGCGGGGCCTCGAGCGAGACGGAGAATCGGTTCCCCAGCCGAGGCCTTTCGCGCGAGACCTTGAGCGAGGCGGAAAATCGGTAGGCCGTCCGAGGCCTTCCGTGCGAGGCTTCTGGCGAGGCTGAGAGTAGGTGGCCTCGGACATGGCCGGGGTTTAGCCAATAGTTGTCCCTTGGCTTTGATTTTGACGGGGTCTAAGCGATTTTTTCGATTGTTGCTTAGGGGACCCCTTCTTGTGGTACCCGATAACTCTGCTCTCCTAGATCTTTCTCTCTACTTAGATTTTGCAGTGTTCTAATCTAGTTCTCTTTGCCATCCCTATATGTGTTGAAATTGATTGAAGTTTTTTTTTGTCTATGGGAAAACAAAACCTGCATGTTTGAGATGGAAGAAAATAGGTGTGTAACACCATGATTGTTTATTTCCATCATGAGATTAGATTAATTGCTTCATACAAGTACATACAGAGGCTCCATTTTCGTGAAGAACAAATAGCAAACATTTTCTGGATTGATGCTAAAATGCAAAATGTGCCCCCTACTACTTCTTGGCCCAATGAAGGGATGTCCGAACTATACCTTGCCCTCAATAGCTTCTCTCAACTACTACAGCCTACAGGTAGTATTTCAATTTGATGACCTTTCTATTAATGTTATATACAAAGAGTTTATTTACATTCTATGTAGTCTCTGAAGTTTAGCAGTTCTGTGTAGCCTCTGAAGTTTAAAAAATTCAGCAATGCCTTCTCTTTATTCAGTCATAACATTCCAGGAGACAATCTATACAATTTGCTCTGCTTCCCAGACAATCACAATTTGCTAGGACTTTTGCTGCCTACCTGCACTGCACAAATTGCTAAAACTTGTGCTTCCAATTCAGTTACTGCACAACTGTAAGCAATGGCACAATTCACAGAACACAGTACAAGCACAATTTGCAGAACACAGTGCTTTCAATTGCAGCAGCCTCCATGCTCCCAGTCCAAGCTTGATGACCTCCATGCTCCCAGACAGCTGGAGCTCGATTTTGCGGACCGTGGCCGCGTACTGCAGGGCTCCAGCACCACACAGCTAGCGCATGGGAAACCGGCCTCTGCGACTCTGCGTTGCCAGCGGGCAAGGCGCAGAGCGCCCCCGAGGCGCCTAACTGGCCGGTGCGGCATCCGGAACGAGGACACCAGGGCTCCGCGGGAGGAAGAAGAGAAGGGAGGCCGACGCATGTGCTCGCGGGAGAGACGGCGGCGGAGGGGAAGGACCGAGTGTGGCGACGGCGGCGGATAAAAGACCGACGCTGCTGCTTTTTACCCTTAACGAGGCGTGTTGCTGGGCCGGAAGGACGTGCGAAGGAGGTGCAGCGGCCGGGCTCGCCTGGTCCGTTGGATGCTAGGGAACGGCAGGGGTGAAGCGACTGCCGGCTGCAGTCGTGAGGGTCGCCTTCTCGGGGTTACCTCGATGGCTCGATTCCTCGTGTAGCCGGAGGAGCGGATGTCGAATTTGCCGATTGCCGGATGCGTTGCTGGTGGCCGAGTGGGGCTGGGCCTTCTAGGCTTCTTACATGGGCTGGTAATTGCCTCCTATTGTACATTGGGCTCGATGTTCTTTGGGCTGGACCGCATGGAAATTTTCTCCACGGGCTGTTGATGGACAAGCAAATTGGTTGGCCTTCCTGTTGGCCCATCTCTTGGCATAACAATTTGATCTCTTAAATGCATGCAATGTACCCAAAAATATAAGGTGTTATTACTTCTTTTGAATCTAATAATTTTATAGAAAAAACACCAGAATCTTCAACACCAAATTTTTTTTAACACTCTTCAACACCAAATTAGTTTTATTATGTTAATATATTTTCTAGATGTGGTAAAAGTTAGAGAAGTTTAACATAGGACAAAACTTAAACAGCTTGGAGGTACATTTTAGAATGAAGCAAATACATAGTTGATTGCTTTCACTTGCTTCGATGTAGATAGATCAAATTTTCCCCTGTATTATTTGATGTTCTGTTGAAATTACTTGCTTCCTTCCTGTATCCACCCTTATCAGGTATTCAGTAAGCTTGATGCCTAACAGATACAAGTTACTTTGATCTTGATTTGTATAAGGCAATTTCCAAGAAAATTCTCTTTAATTTCGACTCCCCCTATTCCAATCTTTTCTATATACATAGTAAAAGCTATATCTAGACATGGAGGGAGTACACGACAAAAGCTATACATCTCAATGCAAAGCAAAATTTATGTACCTAAAAAAGTTAAAACAACTTATAATTTAGAATGGAGGGAGTACACGACAAAACCAAAGACGCATATGCACTTATTTGACAGATAAAGAGTCATCCGAAGAATTTGCCTGCTCGTGACCGTGAGGATCTCCAACCATAAGCATAGCCAGATTGAGACCTTCCGAAAGCAAAAGTAACGATGAGCTATCCTCGACTAATAAACAACTCCTAAATTCTTCAAGTTGTGCTTGGGAAATGAAGTATATTTGCCGTGCCATTTCATATGGAAATCATGAATTGTCATATACAGTACATAGAACTATTGCACCATTGACTAAATCTCCTCAAACAGCGAATGAATCAAGGCAGGATCATATACAGATAGATGATGCACACATCGTGAAAGGGAATCATTTTTTGGCATTCACAACTCAAATGGCATGCCTTATACCAAGGATTATCAGTTGACACAATTGAAACTCCAACAAGGGCCTGCCCTACCCCTGTGAAAATAGTTCTTGCAGCTTGTTCTGCCGGAGGTATTCTTGGATGGCAGAACGCAGTGCGTGATTGGGGATGGTATCACGATTTGAAAGAGTTTTGTTTGTTACTGGAGATGTATCATGCCCGCTATCCAGCCAGTATCTAAGAGCATCAGCTTCGTAGGTGAAGCCATCTGCTGCCACCTGAGGATCTCTCATGACAACCTGAAGACAACCAATATGTTATGGTAGGAAAGGTATACCACCGTCGAAACAAGACGAGTGGCTAGGGAGTGGGGCCTTGCACCAGAGGTGCGGCAGCCAGGGCCAGGCTGGGCTCCAGCCGGTTCAGTAGGAGATTAGTTAGGAGGAGAGCTATTTTAGTTGGACTCTGTTAAGTCAAGTTTGTTAGCCCTTAGATTTAGGAGAGGTTGGTTATTGAGTTGGTTATAAGTGTCAAACAATCAAGAGGAATAAAGATAAGCCTGAGATTGAGTTTATCTCACCTTGGGCCCTCAGGCGTTACTGTTCACGATCTTCCATTGTCATCGAGCTTCCAGCCAGGCGCCGAGCACGGCGCCACCAGTTCGTCGCCGGGGTTTCAAGTCCAGGCCTCGCATCTCCCACTCCTACTCCCTCAGGTCCCTAAGCTCCAACACAATAGCAGAAAGTTAACTATCTGATGGCAGCTCGCACCAAAAGAACAGAGACACCTTATATTTTCAGATCGTATCACCTGAGAGATTGGACAAAGGAAGTAGGATGGCGTGGCAACAGCTCTACTGCTTTCATTGAAGATGGACCGAAAAGATTGTGACAACGGCGAAGGAGCTTCCTTTCTCATAGGTTGAACCACCCTCCACACATTGAGTTCAAGATCAGGGCGTTTCTGCCTGCTGAGCTCCGAGCACTGCAGCCCAATCCGTGCAAGCTGCTCTGCCTGCACCAGTGGCCACTCACCTGCCGAGTGATCCAACACTGAGTGAAGGTCATTGTCATTCAATGCCTCTTGCACCACCCTTGTAAGGCGTATAGGTGCCCTTCCGGTCAAGAGGCGCAGGATTGTAATGCCAAAGGAGTAAGTGTCAGACTGTGGTGTCAGCTCCCCTGTGCCAAAGAACTCTGGGTCCATGTATGCCGGTGTGCCCATAGGCTGAGTGGTGAAGTGTGCCTCGCTGCCAGTGACACTGGACTCCAGCAAGAGACGGGAGATTCCAAAGTCGCTGAGCTTGCTCACCAAGTTTGCATCAAGGAGGATGTTGCCTGGCTTGAGGTCTCCATGCACAACTGGGTGAGGCTTGTGCTTGTGAAGGAAAATCAGTGCGGAGCAAACCTCCGTTATGATTTGGATGCGCACCTGCCAACTGAGTGGCAGGGTGTTGTTAACACAGTTCAGACGATCTTCCAGGCTTCCATTAGGTAAGAACTCGTAAACAAGGGCTGAAGCTTCAGGGCTGGCTCCGATAAGTGTGACTAGGTTTGGATGCCTCACTCTACTGAGTATTGCCACCTGAAAAAATAAATTAGAGCAACAAAACTCGTTGGCTTTATTCTTACTCCCTGTTGTTCCAATGCAATGTTGTATGGCTATACAAAGCAGCAAAAGAAGCATTTTACCTCTTGCTTGAACTGTGATTGGGCATGCAAGCTTTCAGTATTGAGTATCTTAATAGCTACTGTGGTGCTCCGGAGAAAACCTTTATAGACAGATCCAAATCCACCTTGACCAATGTTAAGTGAACTGCTGAATACCTGGGTAGCCTGCTCCAACTCCACCAAGGAGAATTCAGAGTTCATTGCTCCATAGGCACAAGGTTCTGTGAGTTCTTTCTCCATACGCATGTCCCTTGCCTCTTTAACCGCATCATCTCGTTCCCGCTTCACTTTACTGTACTCCAACTTTAGTGAGTTCACAAGAGAATCAGACGCTCTCATGCTCTCTCCTAAATAGCTGGCAACAGAGTCTAACTCTGATATGCGATGTTCCAGAAGGTGCTTCTGCTTGTTTGCCTCTTGCAATGCATTGGCATTCTTATTCCATTGGTATCTGTACCAATCGAGCTCATTTTGGAGCATCAAAGTTGCTTCCTTCAGAGTTTCTGTCTGTTCTTTCTGTTGTGAGATTTCTGCCTCTATTTCTTTCCTTATTTCCATATCCTTAATATACATATATTCCAATCTTTTAGCCTGTGAATGTAATTAGCAATTGTTGATAGAAAATTAGTGAAATCCCTGGACTAGTACAATGATCCTACTTTTTCTTTGACCTAAATAATGGTGTGAATAAAATACTAAAAATATATCAAGGCCTTTTTTATCAGCAGAAGTAGTTCTCATAACAAGACCACATTGCTGTAGTTCTTGAAAATTTTGAAATAACAGGTGGATAGATGCCAAAATGCTATGAAATGAATAAGATCCTTCTGTTTCAAGCATATAGATATGCAATATTGAGAAATAGTTAGTTAATTCAGGTTTGTAATCATGTTCTAAACTCCTTTAATATATACAAAACCAACTGTGGGGACCCCCCCCCCCCCACCCCCAACCCACCCACTCACCCCCCCCCCCCCCCCCCCCCCCCCGCCCCCCCCCCCCCCCCCCCCCCCCCCCCCCCCCCCCCCCCCCCCCCCCCCCCCCCACAGTATTTGCGTCAAAAAAAATATTGAGAAATAGTATATATGGACTATGCCAGAAAATTCTCACACCTCTAAATTAGGTTGAAGCAAACCCTGAAGATCCATTTTGGGATTGCCAACACCACAACTTGGCCGTGCTGATCTTGACTTGGTCAACAGGCAGTAATTTGCCTCCCTGGAAAATTCCCATCAACTTAAATGAGTGAAACAAAAGATTTACTTAGGCTTCAATGAATTAATAGTTTAATACTCATTCACATGAGGAAAAATAACAGAGATGCTACTGATAAATACAGATAATTTCAAGCAATGACTGTTAATCACCTATTAAATTAAATGCCAACTGTTACTCAACCATAAATCCACATACTACAATATATACAGAAATAAAAAGCATATTTTAAACCAATAAATCACATGCTAGCTATAAACATGTTCATTTAGTCAGGTAAAAATGACCTCTCATCAAGTAGTTCTATGTACATTGAGAAATGACCATTAATATATTTATATTACCTAGACTTTTATGAAGACTTTTTAAGTTACCTGGAATAGAAGCAAAATTCTGTATAGCTTAAGATTAACACAAGAGAAACCGTAGCTAGAATTGCTGAAGGGCCCATCAGCGATTTGAATCCTACCTGAAAAATACTAGCTTTCCTTTGCAAATAAACCACATATTGCAGTGTGAGTCAGCTTTTTGCATCACACTCAGTGCTGTCTGAGACTGTGGTGCTTTCATTTTCCTGGACAACACAAAAAAAACATTTCCTTGAAGATCAAATCTATTTCAGTTTGTAATACTTATAGACAGAGAGAGAGACCTCCTGTAATGTCTGTCTGCAGCTGCACCAATAACAAGTTCAGTGACACCATATATATTTATCAGATGAATAAGGCCCTCATCGATTTCGGTGAATAGAAACACCCGTTTCTCAGCTCTAACCTGATGATGGCAGAATATAGAATTTACTTGATGTTAAACAGAAACTGTGGATATTTCTCTATGAACGTGCTTATCAAGAAGTTCTTGGCACAGATTGTACTTAGTTTGTACTCGCTTTTAGTAATCAAGATGCAAGTATGCATTCATTGAATGAGTTCAAATAAGACAACCAACATATTGAAATGTGGGATTTGATTATGCCCAAGTTCATACTGGATTTGAGCCTTTACTTCTAATTTGTAGATTTAGTTATTTGGTCAATGAAAAACTGGCATATTTAAACTTTCAATCAGTACATGACAAAAGCAAAGCAAAGCATAGCATTACTAAGCACATAATTTTCATTTTCCTTTTCTTTGTTTTCTTCACACATATATAGGGGGTGTTTGGGACTGTTCCACTCCACGTTTTTCAGCTCCGCTCCACATTTTTTAGCCAAACGGTTTCAGCTCCACGCACTCTGTTCAAGGAAAAAAGGTTGAGCTCCACACACTCCAGGTTTTTTGTGGAGCTGCTCCACGGTGAAGTTCGTAGAGCAGAGTTTATGGAGCAGTCCCAAACACGCCCATAGCACACCTATAGTCCCTGGGACTGTGTAATGCATGTTTCCACATAAGATTTTATAGAACAAATAGAATAGCAAAATTGATGTCATGCACCTTTTTCCTTGAGCATTGATCCAGGTAGCAGTCCAAAATTTGCTGCCGGCTTTCTTAAGAATAACAAAAAAAAATCAGGTAAGATGATAATACTTTGCAACATACACTATGAACACTTAACGACAAAACAAGAAATAATAGTTAAGATAAAAAAAATATATCACAGCAAGCAATCAACTGAAGATTTTGGCAAGAAACAAGTACATCTTTTCATTTATTCACAAGGGGCTATCAAATTCAGGACAAATGGACAATCACTGCACATAACTAACCAAAGTTTGGTGATGTTACTATGTGGACGATGATGATCTGTGCGCTGTCAGATACATGATCAATAACCCAAGACAGTATGGATTTTCCATCCCTTGGTTCCTCAGGAAGTGCAACAAATACTCTGTCTCTAAAAAGACTCTTCTGGCTCAGCATCATGTGTGCAGCTGCAAAGGTGCTAAGGCCTAGGAGGACCAGAGAGGTATTATTCTTTTATACGGTACCAACCAGGTCACCGTTCAGCCGGCTGATGTATACAGAATAAAATACTGACATGAATAGGAAACAATTGCTCGTTTGACAATGTAAAAGTGCTGACTGCTTGACCCGCATTAGCAAACGGTAATGCAAGAGAGAAAATTTGAATGGAGTGTCTAAAATGCTTTATTTGAAGCATCCTTTGACTCAATACCTCACCACAAATTCTCTGTTGACTGCCACTTCGTTTCAAGAAGAATCACTTGAAGTCTCTTTCCAAATTTACATGGAGGAGCTGTGTCCGATAGACTAGTAGACTGTAGACTCCCACAGAGAACGTTACTTACCCAAGTCTTTGTAAGTCACCTTCAGATCTCAGTCAAGTCCAACAAATGGATTGGTGTATTATTGTAGTTTCTTCCAATGAATATGACAGGTGAGGTGTAGTACATCGGTAGTATAGTGGAAGAAGTCCACTCGTTTTTCTGTATCCTAAAAGGCTTTTCACACTTGGCCAGTAATAAAGAACAAAAGTTCTTCAGATATCCCTACATAAATCATTGGTGATTCAGCATTATTGGAATGTAAAGGAGATGGATAAGATACCAGAAAATAAACCCGATAGCCAACACGCTGTAGTGCAAACGACACAGTGAAGCAGTAAATAGTTCGAGAAATTTCATCTTCCGATTAGTCTTCACGAACGTAAAATCATTACATATTCACCTCCAGCTATCTACAAGAGCCACAAGACGACTGACTACCTTAGCAAAGTAAGCATATGTAAAATCTCGTGCAATCTCAAGAAATACTCATCTTCGGTGGTTCAAAGAAACTAGTGGATACATGAAGGATGATTAACCGTGACTATCGATGAACTAGGTTCGAATCTAAGCATGATGAAACATGAAATGACTAGGGAGTCCTGCTAGTGAATCCACGATTGCAGAAGGCTAGGACTAGGAGAAATACCTCTCCGAGCTCTGTAGAAGCCCACTAGTAAGTAGTGATGACCCATGTCATGCGGATGTGGATTGCACAGCTTCAAAGCGAAGCAGGCTAGAGCCCGGAGCCGCCGGCGCCCTGGCGGCGCAGAGCCCACCGATGCGGGGCAACGGAATGCGTGCGCAAGCCGCAAGCGTAACAACGGGGCGCGGCGAGGCAGGACGCAGGAGGGAGGGACTACGAGATGACGGGCTCATCGTCCTCGGCACGGAAGGCTCCACCACAGTGGCCCGCGCGGGGAGCCATCGGCGATAGCCGTACGCCGTAGTGGCGCTACGGCGAGCGGCGGGTGCCGGGGGCTGCAGCGAGGCGAGTCAGAGTCACACGCTTCTATCTGGAATGCATCGCGGCCCAGTCCCAGAATATCGATACCTGCGTTGGGCTCATAGGCCGAACGGCAGAAAAATTACCTGCGTTGGGCTCATGGGCCGAACGCAGAAAAATGGAGCATGGGAAGGGCGGTGGCGGACTCGGGATTCATCCTGGGATGCAAGTCCCTATTTGGTCCATCTCGTGTGATCGATCGAAGACGACAATGATCAGGTGTACATTTTTATTGACTTTAGCGAGAGATTAGATTTGCATATATTCGAGTCCACAAAAAAGTCATGGAGCTTGATATTTAACCATGATAGTATGGAACTTAAAGATATTTAACCTCTGCGCTTTGCAACGAGAGAGAAAAAATCTAATAAGGTCGTATTTTAACTCGATGCGGTCTTAATATTCATTCTCATATTATTGTCAACATTAACTTATATTATGGTCATAGATTCAAAATTTTATAGAAAGGATAAACATAAATAGATATATAACGAGTTTGATAGTTTTTCTCCTGTTACAACGCAAGGGTAAGTTTGCTAGTTTAAATAAACTAGCAAATATACTAACGTGATGCTTGTGTTAAAAATAATAATCTAGTTAGTTTTGCTGAATTAATTAGGTTTAGTCTAATTTTAAATTAAATGAATTCTAACGAACCGTTTGGTTGTTAGGTTTGCAACGCTAACGTAAACAAATTGGGGTATATAGGGGCTCTTGTGTTCTTGCCCCTACTTTGATGTACAATTGTGATTTTGCCTTCATTTTTCTAACTTTGTGATTTTGCCCTTAACTGTTCACAAGTCAACGCGATTTTGCCCCTGGTCAACGGTAAAAACAGGGGCAAATTCGCGTTGACCAGGGGCAAATTCGCGTTGACTTGTGAACAGTTAAGGGCAAAATCACAAAGTTAGAAAAACGAGGGCAAAATCATAATTGCACATCTGTGTAAGGGGCAAGAACACCATTTTCCCAAAAATTATACCTACAGACATTATTGGAAAACGGATGATTTGAACTAATATCATTTACGTTTACATTACCAGTGAACGAACCAAACGGCTTCAAGATCAACAGATATTTTGTACATCCTCTCGCCCTCTCTCTTTACACTCGTGCTTTTTGCCAACATGCCAGAGATGTTTTTTAATGGTGGTGGTTGGGCAATGTTGAATTGGGAGGAGCATTTGTGGTTTTTTGGTCTAGTGGCGATCTGTTTGGTATTTGATCTTCTTTGAGGGCTAGGTGATTGATTTTTTTTGGGATAACTAGACTAGTTGAGTGCCCGTGCGTTGCTACGGGTAAAACATCTCATGACATACAACCACACAAGTAAAATATATGTAGAATCCCATGCCATCACAAATAATTAACATTAAAACACATAATTCAAACTAATTTATTTGAAATAAAGAAACCAGTTCCCGATTCTATTAAGATGAGATAGCATTCCTAAATGGAGGGGGCAAACAAATATAGTTGGCTTTGTGAAGTGCAGATATTGGGTGTCATGCCAATTCAGGACCAACATATGTGTTCTATTCTACCTCTGCCATCAATCAAAAACTCTAGAGTGACCGATGCATTCAATAACTATTTTTATCAAGTTACTTATTCTCAATTCTCATACCCAAGCAATAATTTGGAGCAAGGGGAAAGCAAATACTTCACTGCAGTTTGAACATAAAGGACTCACTGTGTAATAAAATATTTGAGTTTACAACACAAAATTATGAAGTTATGCAAAATGCAGGAAAAGAAAAAAAAAACTAATGCTCTAGACCATGCTAAAATGGCTGAGCACAGTGAAATCAATAAGGAGACACTGAGATCTCAGAATGACTCATTTTGCTCGAACAAATGCTGCAACAGCTGGGGACAAATTAAGAAATTGGATCAAGCGCCAGGAGCTACCATCCTACCACTGCTGAAAAGAACAAGCATAACAAGTTTTTCAAAACCTGAGCTGAAAGACCTGAATCATGCCACGACCTGCAAGTAAATAAGGAGCCATACAATCACTCACCACACCTAACCTGAGCCCCACTTTGCTAGTCAGAGAACGATGGGAATATTATGCACAGTTGTTTGCATCAGAATTCCATTGATATATGCTTGCCGGGAGGAACTCTCGGAGTAGTATTGGTTTTTCTGTAGGCAAACGTGGCCTTAATCCACAATAGTAATTTTACCTTTAATTGTAGGTATGGTTTTCAATTAATGTCTACACCCTATTTTAAGGAAGCAAATGAAGTAACTCGAGGAAACTATAGGCCACACAAGTTGAAGTCCTCTAAATCAAGTTTTCTTTCTGCCAGTAACTGGACTTCGGAATCCACTACTGGAAATCAGATTTTTTTTATAGAGTGTAGACCTACTGCTTTTCTGAACCAGAATAGTACTTCTCAGCTTCATGCATGGTAATAACTAATGCTCATATATTTGGGATAAAAAATAGTGTACCAGAGCAGCAGCAAGTCAATATTATCACAAGACAAGATTATGCTGACTCGCAATTCAGAGATATTGATATTTTGCAGTAACAAAAAAGATATATCTATGGATTCTCTGAAATTTCAGGAGTAAATCTGTGTAATGTTAAAAAGGTTTTCATTGACAATACATGTAGATCCGATGCTCAATAATATGTCATTTTCAGAAAGTTGGACAAGCCATGGCTGCCACTGCTCGTCTGCTCCGTTGCAAAGCTGCCGGATCCAAGGCCATGGCTGCCATTTCTCATATCAACATACAGCTCACAGTCAAATTGCTGGGAATTAATTGCTTACCATTCCATGGATTAAGCATTCAGTGAACCATGATTAAGTAGAGGCTGGTTTATTAATTGCTTAGCTTCATTAGCAATTTATATGTTTGAGAATGCACTACTCCTCTGTCCATACAAACATGATTCTGAAAGAAGTTCAGTTATCAGCTTCGATTTAAGAATCATCTGGAAAGTTTTTTTTTCTCAAATTTAGTTCACAGATTTTATCATGTGCCTCAAATAAGCTCTTCTCGGCTGTATGTATCATTGAGCATATATCAGGAAGTCAAAAGTAAAAAAAAATCATGCCAATTATCCAACAGTCATAGAATTTACCTGCAAATGGAGTGCCAATATTTGTAGGACTGCAGCTGGCAACAAACGCCTTGATGGCACGCGACAGCCTTGATGCTTATCAGAGGTGTATTAAACTGTGTAATTGTGACAATGACAATTTGTTTTAGGTAACTGGAGAGATGGTGGAGCAACTGAAATAACTGACCGACGATGAAATACATGTGAGAGTTGTCAGCTTGCTGCGACAAATGAAAGATTTCATAAAGCAGATAAATATAAAGTTCACTAATTCACATATTAATTGAATTGGCTAAACAACTCTCAGCTTATCTAAGGCATTATTTCTTATAGTCTGCAACTAATATACCAAATTTCGGAATAACAGGACAGCTTATCTAAGGCATTATTTCTTATAGTCTGCAACTAATATACCAAATAGCTGGTCAATCAAGGGCTTACTTAAGGCTCGCAGATGAAGTGTGAGTAAAAAAACGTGCTCTTAACATAAACCTGCAACACAGAAGCATAAATAAGATGGACATGATTACAATATTTTTTTAGAACCATCAGTTTTTTTAGAATCATGGCATCAGGATAGCTGATCAAAACATTGACAACTACCAAGCAAATGCCATCCTGTTTTTAGAAGAAAAAAAAAAGAGAACACAAGACTATGAGACATTTTCAAGCAACCATGAAGCCACGAACTGATTCAACAAATATGTGACATGTTCAAGCAAGTTCCAGTCAGGAGATGCACAAAAATAGGCCGTTTTAGTTCAAGCACGAGGCATTTGTACAGTTCAAGCACGACGCATTTGTACCTGCTGACCTTAAGGGTATGGTGATGACGGTTCAGCTATGCCAAATAGGCACATATATGCAGCAGCTTACTGAGAACAAGGACTTGGAAGCATACGCAGTCAGGGCTCAGGGGCAGTTGGGTTCATACCAGTAGTACCTTAGTTGGATGACATGGTTATGGTCCACAAAGATCAATACGCAAATAGGGGGAAAAAAGGTGAGTAACCATAATGCTAAAAATCATCATTATCATATACAGTGGAGCTCTCTTTAGCTCTAGAAGTACAAATGCCTGCATATCTTTCAGTGCAAGGATCATAGGTTCTGGACAACCAAGGCAGTGGATCGGATCATAGGATCCAGAAGTACATATGTTTGTTGCTTTGTAGGAAATTTCAAATTGACAATAAAATAATGTCATTTGTCTTACACAATTCAAAATAACCATGATGCTCTTAATGATTTTTGTTGCCCATAGCAATATACAGGTCATGAGGATATATTTTTTTAAAAATCACTGTAGTCCAATCATTTTCTCCTAGGCCACGTTTAGTTGGTCACCAAGTTGGCGCCGACTGATTTCGCGAAGCACTGTAGGTACAGTAACTTGTTTGTTTTTATTTGGTAATAATTGTCCAAACATTGACTAATTAGGCTCAAAACGTTCGTCTCGTAAAATACAACCAAACTGTGCAATTAGTTTTTTATTTCGTCAACATTTAATACTCCATGCAGGTACCACAAGTTTAATGTGACGGGGAATCTTCTTTTTGCATAGTATCAAAGTTGGTATTTTGGATGAACTAAACAGGGCCCTAAATGATATGAACATGACACTAATTTTGAACTGACCGACAACCTGAACCGTCATCACCATACCCTTAAGGTTTAACTTATTTGCATTTGTTATTCTCGTCAACCACAGAGCAATTACTTATACCACATGATCCTAGTGTAGAACTATATATCCGATCATGACTATAACAAAATTATCTGAACTAGCCCTGTACATGGTCCGGTTATAACCTGGACCAATCCACAAACCAGCCCATAGCAAACCGCGTTAGAAAGCACGTCCGGGTTGGTTACATCCGGTTGGTTTGCGCTCAACCCGTCAGCTCGTCGTCTTCTTCGTGACGCATCTCCGTCGGTCCTCTATCTCTCGTTGTCCATGGAACCGGTGCTAGTCAGAGACTCAGAAACCTTTCGTGATGCAGTTGAGACAAGATCGGACCTCGCCGGCACCGTCAATGGTGAGGTCGGTGCGCAGGTGGTCGTTGAGCATGGGCAGCGAGATGCCAAGCAGCTGCACCTGCTCGAAGGTGTGCTTGGATCTGGGCACGCCGACGATCTTCTCGAGCTTGCCCGTGGCCAGTAGCACGCCAATCTCGATGACGGCGGAGGCGGCCGTGGACCCCGTCCCGAGCCCGAGCACAAGATGGTCCTGCCTTAGCGCCGCCGCGGACTGCATGCGGATGGCCTCGAGGTGGGCGCGGCGAGCGGTGGTGCAGGGAACTCCATTGCCGCGCACGGCAGGCGAAGGCGGAGGCGTCCCTGGCGAGCAGCGCGTAAGCCATGCCATTGCCGGCGGCAAGATCGGCGTTGACGGCGGTGCTGCCATGGGAGCGGAGATTGGGGCGGAGTTCCTGTGACCAGGTCCGGGTTGAAACCGTGGGTACAGAGTACAGACCGTTGGCATATCATCTCCTGTGGTTTGGGCTGAATTTTACCCAAAGACCGTCAAACCCGGACCATGTACAGGCCGAATCTGAACTCATATTGGAATCATGAGAATAAACCATGCAAGGATTACTATTTGCAAATTATTCTGTAACTTAAGTAGTGACCAAATATACTATTCTGAAATATGAAACCACAGTGACTCTGAAACTACTTATTGCAGGGAACTGAAAGGGAATTACGCCAATGAAGGTTTTGGGTTCGGACTGCTCACCTGTGGAGTGAAGGAACGTCGCACAACCAGGGTGGCGCGCCGGGCGGCCGAGCAGCAGGGTGTCGTGGCCGCGGATGTTTGGCGGCGCAGCGCAGGGACGTCGGAGGCGCGTCCTCGACTCTGCGTGCTAGTCGTGGCCGTGGACGCCGGCTCGACGTCGGACGAGACCGCGCCGGATCGCGGGCTTGCCGCTTGGGGTGGACGAGGCTGCGCCGGGTGACGCAGAAGAGGCCGCCGCACGCCGGCGTGCATGACCCCGACTGTGTGGGAGCCAGCGTGCAGGGGCTGGCGGCGGCGTGCGGACGAGGCTGCGCCGACGGCACGGGTGGGAACGCTGGCGTGCAGGGCCGGGGCTAGCGGCGGCGTCAGAGCGGGTGCGGCGTCGGAGCGTGGGAGGTGTGGGGTCGTGGGGAGGCTGGGGCGCGGCAGTTTTGTTTTTGCAGGGAGGCTTCGCGCGGTACGAGGTAATTAGGGGTAAGCGGTCCGATTAGTCTAATCTAACGATAACAAATGATTCTTTGTAGTTGTATATATATATTATAATATAAATAATAGAGATAACTAGGGCTAGGTGATTGAGTCGTTGAGGGCTTAAGGCACACAACGTATCATTTAGTTGTTTTTTAGTTTCTTTTTGGTTGCCTAGTTATGGCCTAATAGGCCCGTATTCTTATTTTTCTGCTATATCAATAGAAACGCACCCGTCAGATGTTCTTTGTTCAAAAAAAAAATGCAGCTATAGACTCAAAGCGAGAAGGGTGAGACTGAGACAAAATGACAGAGGAGTGAGAGACGTACGGAAGAGGTAGGGAGTGAAGGGCGACTGATCCAGGAATGAAAGAGGAGTGAGTGAGTGATGGACAGACAAGGGAGAGAGTGAGACTGGAAGAAATTTTCACTCTTTAATATTAGATAGAAATATTCTTCTTCTACATTACCGGTTAACACTACATTTTAGTCGGACCATCAGGAAAGTACTCCCTCCGACAAAAAAAAATGCATCTTCCTTTTTTTTAAAAAAAAAGTTAACTCATCTCAAATTTGGCCAAATATTAAAAAAACACTAATATGTATGATACCAAATAGGTATCAATAGATTAATCATACGACATATTTTTATAGTAAATCTATTTAAAGATATAAATACCCATATTATTTTCTATATATCTAGTTAAACATAAAATTAACCGACTTACCGAAAAGTGAGATGTGTACTCCATCCGTTCTTTTTTACATATCACATTAATTTTGTCCTAAGTCAAACAATACTGTATTTGACCATCTATTTCAAAAAAATCTTCATATATATAGTTTCACAATGTATTATAAAGTGTATTTCTTATAGTCAATCTAAAAACATAAATCTTTTGTTGGTCAAAGATATAAATATTTGACTTAGCTAGGATAAACCTAATCCATCACGTAATCAGCATGTTCGCTTGTTGGTTTCAACCAGGGTTTATCAGTCATGATATAATATTTTTCTCTCACAACAAACCAGTATCAGCCAAGCTTATCAGCCCAGAAACTAACCAGCAACAGGCTGAATAAAAGAGTAATAAATAGGGATATACCAGCAAACGGGAACGGTTTAATAAATTAATATATGAAGCAAAATCGTGAGCCGCTGAACTTAAAGTCTATATCCACCCATGTAACCAAAGACCATGTAATTAAACAAAATAACGAGTCATTCCGATTATCCGGTTGCACAAATGCCATTCCATCTGATGAATTTAACTTTGGAAATGCTCCACCGCGCGTGGCCATCCGTCCTGCATCCGGATGAACGGACACTATGTGACCTCACATACGTGGTCTATGTATTTTTTCACCACACAAATATCTACTCCTGTTGGGATTTATCCTCTCTGATTCTATCTCCTCTCCTCTCTCCTCCGTCTCTCTATCGTGGAGCGTGTGACTCTCCTCTCCATCTCGAACTCGCGTCCTTGCCAGGCAGGGGGTGCTCGCCAACTGCTGGCGCAGTAGGTGGTGCTCGTGCTTGCCAGGTAGGGGGTGCTCGTTGGCTGCTGGCCACTCGCGTAGGGGTGCTCGCCAGTTGCTCCTCACGCAGGTGCTCGCCCAGCGCAGTGCCTCCGCTGGGGCACCAGAGCTCCATGCGTCGCCGCCATCCGCCGCGCTGGCGTCGAGCTCCGCAAGGATGAGCCTCCATTCATCCAAGAAGCAAAGTGATATTGTGCTGAAAAGCATATGTTGCAAGCATATGTTTCAAGTGGTTCAAATATTTCAGAGGTGTGTTGCAAGTGTTTCATAACGATGTTGCAAAGTAGATCGGGATGTTGCACATGTTGCAATTGCTATACACGTATGTTTCAAGTGTAGGTTCCAAATGTTTTATCTATTTCAGATATATGTTGCAAGTGTTTAATCTGGATGTTGTAAAAGTAGATCTGAATGTTGCATATATGCAAGTGTTTCAAATGTTTTCATTCATATGTTGCAAGTGGTTTCATCTGAATTTTTGCAATGGCTACACACGAGAGTTCCAAGTTTTTCTGGTGTTTCGCAAGTATTTCAGAAGTATGTTGCAAGTGTTTCAACTGTTTCGGACGTATGTTGCAAATGTTTCCTCTAGATATTGCAAAAGTAGATCTGGTGTTGCACATGTTGCAGTGGGATCCATCTGCAGCAGCAGCCTGCCTGCTGTGGCTACTGGGCCCGCCTGCATGCACGTGGGTGTGGAGGGGGCGCGAGCGGGATACCCTGTGGGCACAAATCAAGACGGAGCAATGCAGGACACGGAGCAGAGCATGACACTTTGCGGGCGTGGGACATAGGGCCTCACATGAAGCAGCATAGGCGTGCGAACGCTAGCCCCCTCCTCTGGCCGGACGCCCGTGCGCTAACCTTTCCCATTTAACTTTTGTTATTAGAGCTCGTCGTCTACTTGTAGAAACAACTGCAACCCGCTATTTGTACAGTGATTTTGTGAGAGGCATAGCAGCTACAGCGGCTGCAAAAACCAGCTGCCGAACAAGCTGGCGAACATTGCACATTCAGTAATAGTACGGTACTCATAACTTGCTCAAGTGCCGCATTTGAAAAATTTAAAGTGGCTGGGGATTCTGATCTTTACAAATGGCGTGTTTGCACAAATGATGATGCATGGATTGCGTCAGATCAGACAGACGACGAGCTAGCGAGAAAGATTTTATTGCTAATAATATATAAATTATAATTAAGGCGCATGCCGGGTGCCCGGGAAGAGATACTTACCATATTATTGTTGCAAAACACTTGGTATAGAAGATATCGAAGCAATAATACATTCCATATCCAGTCGTGCTCGTGCCAGCATCAAATCCACAAGGATTTTATTTTAATTTGCTGGTGGCCGGTTGTAGTTATAGCCAGTACGTAGTGAAATCGACGAGATGGAATTATGGAAAACAATAAACACAGACGCCGAGAATATATACTACTCGCAGCATTAATCACCAAAGATCGCATGAACGCACAAGGACAGCGTAGTCAGCGCCGGTCGGCCGCCTCCGCAAGTCAAACCCACCTCAACGTGAAACCAGCGGCGGGCCGGGACGGGTCCGTCCGTCCGGCCACCCCTCTTCTCCGATCCACTCCGCCGGTCCGCCCTATAAGTAGCTGTAGCTCGTCGTCTCCACACCGACACCGTCGTCGTCTGTCACAAGTCACAACCGCACTGCTTTACTGATGACACTGTGATCGACACACACACGTTCGAGCGTTCGAGTAATACAGTATTAAGTACTTTAGCGCACAAGAAAATTAACAAGATGGGATCCCTGCCCAGTGCTGTCGTCGTGGCAGTGGCCGCCGTAGTCCTGGCGGCGCTCGTCGCCGGCGGGTCGTGCAGGACCCACGGCCCCAATGTGCCGCCGGGCCCCAACATCACGGCCGACTACGACGGCAAGTGGCTCGCCGCAAAGGCCACCTGGTACGGCAGTCCCGTCGGCTCCGGCCCCGTCGACAACGGTACGTATGTACGCGAGATTCTGAATATAATTCGACCACATGCCATGCATGATCTCGATCCATCTGACGAGACGTCGTCCTGCATGCGTTCTGGATCACTTGTCAGGCGGCGCGTGCGGGTTCGAGGACGTGAACCTGCCGCCCTACAGCGGCATGACGTCCTGCGGCAACTACCCCATCTTCAAGGACGGCAAGGGCTGCGGCTCCTGCTACCAGATCAAATGCGCGGCGCCACAGGAGTGCTCCGACCAGCCGGTGGTGGTGTTCATCACCGACGTGAACGACTACTACCCTCTCGCTCCCTACCACTTCGACCTCAGCGGCACGGCGTTCGGCTCCATGGCCAAGCCCGGCCTCGCCGACAAGCTCCGCCACCGTGGCATCATCGACATGGAGTTCAGGAGGTCCAACGATCAAATAAAACACCTTCATCACCACATCATGTATATGTCATATGCAGCAGAAATAACATGACTGTCGACTGCCTGCATGGCGTGCATGCAGGGTGCGGTGCCAGTACGGGCCCCGCAAGAACATCGTGTTCCACGTGGAGCACGGGTCCAATCCCTTCTACCTGGCGCTGCTGGTCAAGTTCGTGGCGGGCGACGGCGACATCGTGCAGACGGACCTCAAGCGGGAGGCGTCGCCGGAGTGGGAGCCGATGCACCACTCGTGGGGCGCCGTCTGGAGGATAATGGACCCGCACAGGCCGCTCAAGGGCCCCTTCTCCATCCGCCTCACCAGCCAGTCCGGCAAGGAGCTCGTCGCCACCGACGTCATCCCGGAGGACTGGAAGCCCGACGCCGTCTACCAGTCTAACATCCAGTTCTAGCTAGATCCAATCAATTAAACTGATTGGAGCATGCATGCATGTACCGTTAATTAATCATCAGACTGAGGCTACTTTTGAATTCTATCTAGTATGTAATCGGAGCCCACCTTTTGTTCGGGTTTAGAGCATTAGTAAATAAAACTAATTAAAGGAACCTTTAGTGAATTTGCCTGCTGCAAACTCAGATAAAAAATCAAAGGTGCAGATCTTGTCGTTGCTGATTTGCAGAATTCGCGTGTGAAGGCTCTGTTTTCACCCGTTTCTTGGTGGCAACCAAATTTGAACATTCTCAAACAAAAAACAGCAGAAGTTGATATATATGGCCTTCTCTACGCCCTTATTTTAGTTTTAGTTAGTGTCAACTTATATTGGATTTACACCAAATTAGTACTAGAGTTATGGTAATTTCAGATGTAAATCTTCTCTCCTACAGCTCAATTTTAATTTTTGACAACTTAGGTTGGATTTTCACTCAACTTGTACTAGAACTACGGTGTTTATTTCCGTGTATTTTTTTATGTAGAATTAGTGTAACTAAAAATTCAGGTGTGACAAAAAGAATAATTCACCCAATTATTACAGTACCTTTAGTCTTGGTACCCTAAACCCTAGAACTCCCTTCCATGCATCCGATTTTTTTATTATATAACATGCTCACAAAATTTGGAAGTAGAAGGGATGTTTTCCACCTGGGTACAACATACCAAAGCTAATGGTTTATCTTCTACCCCCTATATTTCAAAATGTAGGTCATTTCATTTTTTGTCTAATGAAATCAAACCTCTCTAATTCTAATAAAGAAGTAAATTTGACAAAGAAATTACCTCGGGGGCCTAAAATTCCAATGAGAGACCAAGTATAACTGCTAAGAAATATAAATTTCCTTTGAGGTTGTTGTATATCGCTAAGGTGTATAGCATTTTTCTTGTCGATTGTGCTGGACCTTAAAGAAATTGCACCATTTCGTTGGAGGTTGGCAGTCACAAAAATGCTCACAGCGTGCCATATGGGTGCTGCCCCCCACTACTATGCGTACATTATATTCACCCCACACTGGAGGCATGTGGTCAGCAACATTTAGGACCTGAATGGTTGAAAGCCAAATTTTGGTTGCTGAAGTTTGGGGAAGCCAAGCTTTTGGCTTCTATTTGGTTTGTTGCCAAAATTTGGCCAATACCTCACATTTATCTTGTCAAATATGTGGCAAATATTTTTGCCTAATGTTTGGTAACTTTTGGTTACCAAATCTTTGGCTTGACAAATTTTGAAAGCCAACCAAGTAGCCCTTAATACGAGGGGATAAGAGAGGTAGACGTGGTATCATCTCCATGTCCTACCACCACCCATCACCTCGGACCATATAGCGACACTCTCTTGACAGCATGTGTCGGTGCGGAAAATGACCAACACATAAATATTTATAGTTTTATCGTATGTTGTGATCGGAGGTGGCCTAGCACTTAATGACACAGGGTTTATACTGGTTCAGGCAACGTGCCATACGTCCAGTTTGAGTCGGTCGGTGACTTTATTTCCACTACAAAAAATCTAGGCTTGTATGACAAACCGAAATTGTCATGTAAAGTACTGAATTTGTCATAAAATGTATTATATGGCGAAAATGCGGCGTCACGCCGGTCGTCATATAACGACCGTCACATAATGTACCGCGTGACGATTGTATGAAAAGCCGTCACAAAATGTGATGACCTTTTGTGACAGTACCATTTGGTCATCACATATTGTTACCTTTTATGACGATAGTATTTGTCACATATTATTTAGTCAACGCGTCACTCAATATATTAACCGTCACAACTGCCGACTACGTACCCTGGTTAATGCTCTCTATTATGACGATAAGAAGCCGTCATCTATAGTGTAGTTAACCATGGTTAAGAAGCGTCACGCATTATATATTCATTCAGTGATGAATCTTAGCACAGGTCATATAACATAGACATAAAAGTCACGCCATCATTCACTTAGAACCCAAATCATATGATATATTACATAGCGCAAATAGGTTCAACCATCACACAAGTTTGTCTTTTGCATATGCAAATAACTTCATATAGCTTATGATAAGACAGAGTTTGTAGTTCCAGCAATACATTAGCTCCCATGTCCTTTACTACAAAGTTGAAGAATTTGCACCTTGCAAGCATTTATAGCTCACATGTCCCTCACTTCTCTCCTTGCTGCAACTTTCAATTGAACAAAACAACACAAAACAAAATAACAAATCAGCAAGTATGCATGCTTGGTGTTGGATTCTTGAAAAAATTACAAAGAATGTAACTTAATTGGAGATATCAATACCTTGAAGAGGACATAGTAGATTTAATTAATAGATCAACTAAGCTTCACATTGGCACAATGGATCTGTCTGGCACAAATAGCAAAACAGCTCCCTTCAAAAAAATAGCAGACCATCATACTGGTTAGGGGCAGGAAATAAAAACCTATGCAGTGATACATGAGCACTATATGAATAAGAATTTGGCAGGCAACCAGGTGCAGACAATGCAGGAACCCAAACAGAATGTCAATGAGATTACCTCTCACATGAAAAGCACATATAGGGAATTGTTCCCATAATATAAATAATTCAACATATATTCAACGATTAGGGTAGCATCCATGTGGTTAGCACTCACAGTCACCACAAAAGGGCCAAGGCAGCATCAGACCAAAGGTAGTAGTGTAATTCGTATAATTGGTACCAAAATTCAGTAGGAGTTACAGTTAATGTGGTACACCGACTCCACAAATCTATTAGCTAGTTTTTATTAGCAAGGAGGAGCAAAGCATCAAATGAGTATGCACGGCAAGAGCCAATTGAACTGTGACACCAAGTGTTAAAGAGTGGTCCAAGTGCTTAAATATCATATCACTATTGCTAAGCCGTTGTTCTGGAACAAAGTTTCACCTGATGCAGATTAATCAACGTTTCCTCAGCAATCAGCACACACCAAGGCAATTATGCCGCATCTCCTGCAGCAAACAATCAAAAGAATAATATTTTTTTACAAACTAAATTAGTTCAAATGTGTACTATAATTATAGGGCATCTGGTACAGAAGGATGCACAAATATGTAAAGATTTAGTATGCAGCCAAATTGTTAAGCCAATGGCATTCTAATTTTAATTTCAGTTGAATTGTACACCAAGCTAAAAAAATCTGTAGGGTTGATGTGTGGTGAGATGTTACTAAACATGCAAAGGGATCTGAAAACGCTATCCATGATCCATAGCATCGCCCAAGGTACATCTGTATTTTCTGAAAGTAGGAAAGAAATAGCAGGTCAGTGTATTTGACTGTAGTCATCTAAAGAAAAATAACCAAAGTCCTTTCTATGAAATCCAACGCTAATAATTCGCTGACAGCAAACATTGCTAATATTTATTTATAGGACCTATTCAGAGTCTACAAAAATTATAGGAGGTAACACTTCAACTAACATGCAGTGCAAATTTCATGTTGAACATAATTTACGTGTTCACTAAAAATGGCATGATAATTATACAAGCATATTTATTTATCTATGGCAGGCCTAAAAATAATAAGCAAAAAATAAATTAATTTACACTAACACATAGTACACATTATCAGGAGTCTAATAAAATTAGTTTTATAAATTTTGGATAACTACAAAATTTTCTATTGTATTTACAAGATCTAGTTAGTTTGGTCACTTTTAGAGAAAAACATGAAGCTAACAGACACATATCACGCTAGCAACCACGAGCTTCCCTCTAAATCACACGCAAGAACAGAGGAGCAGATGGCGGTCGTGACTTGCAACGCATGCGGTGGCCGTGGCTCAGTCATCCCGCAACATCCTCTTGGGCGAGCGCCAAAATTGTATAATGCAACAAATCCCGTCCGCATCTGTATATCAGCTGCAAAGAAATAAGGAAATAAAAAGGGGAAAAGAAGAGCATACCTATTGCTATTGCTGTGCCTCGAGCGAATGGCGTTGCTGCAGCCGCCATGCGAGCGCGAGGTGGAGGGTGAGGGTGATGGCCGCAGGCGGGCCTTCGCTGCTGTGGGGAAACGTCGAGACGTCACAGGCCTCCGTCGGAGTGCCAGGGCCTCGTCCCTAAACAGTTGCACCCTGAACACAGAGCTGCCGTGGGTGCGGCGAGGCATGCTAAGTGGCCGGACTCGTGCTGCCGCACGGGGCGGCTGCGGACGTGCTGGCCGCGGCCGTGCCAAGCGGCCGGACCCGTGCTGCCGCACAGGTGGCTGCGAACGTGCCGGGCAGCCGTGCGGACTCGTGCATGGCCACCAGACGCAAGAGCGAAGTGGAGTAGGAGGTTGCCATAGGGAAGGATGCGGTAGGAGAACGGTGGATCTGGATCTGAGGAGGGGAGGTGGAGTGGCATGTGAAGAAGACAACTGAGTGAGCGGCGCGTTGGTAGGGTTTAGGTTATTTATTTCAAGCTGAATGAATGTGAGCCATCTGTTGATCGATCCAACGGCCAGGAATGATATGCAGATCAATTTAGGCTAGGCTGGATCTACGTTTGGGCTGAATCTGATGTTAATACAGCGCGCTTATTATGTTTATAATTTATCGTAAAGTTTATGATAATTATTTTAAGAATATAAATTAATTCAAATGGAAAAGTCGTCAACTACAAAATTTTAGAACTCATCAAGATCTACAACTTTCATATTGGTTATTTTCTCATCCGAGTTTATTTGAACTTTTTAAAATTTGAATTTCAAAATATTTAGAATTCAAATAGAGTTTTGAGGTTATAAATGATTCCAGCTGAAAAAGTCATCAACATCAAAGTTGTACAACTCATCAAGATCTACAACTCTTATTTTGATCATTTGTTTATCCGACAAAGTGATAGCAACATTGTTCACAAATTTTACATATCTCTCTCAAAGTTTCATAAACTAAGACAGAGATGTAGAAATTGTGAACAACGTTACTATAACTTTGTCGGATTTGTAAGTCATCAAAATAAAAAAAAATTAGATCTTGATAAGTTGTACAACTTTTATATTCATCACTTTTTCAGCCGAAATCATTTTGGGTTTCAAAATTTGGTTTGAAGTTGTCATTTTATAAAATTCAGAATTTGAATTCTTCAAACTTTGACACATGACAACAAGAATACAATAACTACATAGATCATGATTTTAGAAAATTTCAGAAAAATAATCATCGCATTTGGAGTTAGTATGTGGGAGAAAAACTTGTTACAAATTTTAAAAGGAGATTAAAAAGATAAATCATTCTTGTTCGTCACTTGTTCATGATGAAGAACAAGTGATTTTTCTTTTTAATCTGCAGCTAAAATTTATAACTAGTCTTTCTCCCACATACTAACTCCAAATGCGATGCTTTTTTTTTCCTAAATTTTTCTAAAATCATGCTCTATCATTGTATTTTGTTTATGTTTCAATGTGACAAAGTTTGAGTAATTCAAATTTTAAATTTTAAAAAATTACAACTTGAAGCCATATTTTAAGACCCGAAATGATTCCAGCTGGAAAAGTCATCAACATCAAAGTTGTACAACTCATCAAGATCTACAACTCTTATTTTGGTTATTTGTTTATTCGACAAAGTGATAGCAACATTGTTCACAAATTTTACATATCTCTCTCAAAGTTTCATAAACTAAGACAGAGATGTAGAAATTGTGAACAACGTTACTATAACTTTGTCGGATTTGTAAATCACCAAAATAAAAAAGTTAGATCTTGATAAGTTCTACAACTTTTATATTTATCACTTTTTCAGCCAAAATCATTTTGGGTTTCAAAATTTGGTTTGAAGTTGTCATTTTATAAAATTCAGAATTTGAATTCTTCAAACTTTGACACATGACAACAAGAATACAATAACTACATAGATCATGATTTTAGAAAAATTCAGAAAAAAAATCATCGCATTTGGAGTTAGTATGTGGGAGAAAAACTTATTACAAGTTTTAAAAGGAGATTAAAAAGAGAAATCATTCTTGTTCGTCACTTGTTCACGATGAAGAACAAGTGATTTTTCTTTTTAATCTACAGCTAAAATTTGTAACTAGTCTTTCTCCCACATACTAACTCCAAATGCGATGCTTTTTTTTCCTAAATTTTTCTAAAATCATGCTCTATCATTGTATTTTGTTTATGTTTCAATGTGACAAAGTTTGAGTAATTCAAATTTTGAATTTTAAAAAATTACAACTTAAAGCCATATTTTAAGACCCGAAATGATTCCAGCTGGAAAAGTCATCAACATCAAAGTTGTACAACTCATCAAGATCTACAACTCTTATTTTGGTCATTTGTTTATCCGACAAAGTGATAGCAACATTGTTCACAAAATTTACATCTCTCTCAAAGTTTCATAAACTAAGACAGAGATGTAGAAATTGTGAACAACGTCACTATAACTTTGTCGGATTTGTAAATCACCAAAATAAAAAAGTTAGATCTTGATAAGTTCTACAACTTTTATATTCATCACTTTTTCAGCCGAAATCATTTTGGGTTTCAAAATTTGGTTTGAAGTTGTCATTTTATAAAATTCAGAATTTGAATTCTTCAAACTTTGACACATGACAACAAGAATACAATAACTACATAGATCATGATTTTAGAAAAATTTAGAAAAAAAAATCATCGCATTTGGAGTTAGTATGTGGGAGAAAAACTTGTTACAAGTTTTAAAAGGAGATTAAAAAGAGAAATCATTCTTGTTCGTCACTTGTTCATGATGAAGAACAAGTGATTTTTCTTTTTAATCTGCAGCTAAAATTTGTAACTAGTCTTTCTCCCACATACTAACTCCAAATGCGATGATTTTTTTCCTAAATTTTTCTAAAATCATGCTCTATCATTGTATTGTGTTTATGTTTCAATGTGACAAAGTTTGAGTAATTCAAATTTTGAATTTTAAAAAATTACAACTTGAAGCCATATTTTAAGACCCGGAATGATGTCGGCTGAAAAAGTCATCAACATCAAAGTTGTACAACTCATCAAGATCTACAACTCTTATTTTGGTCATTTGTTTATCCGACAAAGTGATAGCAACATTGTTCACAAATTTTACATATCTCTCTCAAAGTTTCATAAACTAAGACAGAGAGTAGAAATTGTGAACAACGTTACTATAACTTTGTCGGATTTGTAAATCACCAAAATAAAAAAGTTAGATCTTGATAAGTTCTACGACTTTTATATTCATCACTTTTTCAGCCGAAATCATTTTGGGTTTCAGCCGAAACGATTGTGAAGTTGACAAAGTTTTAAAATTTTAAATTTCGAATTCCAAAAAAATGAAAACTTCAAACCAGATTTTGAAACCCAAAAAAAGAAAAATATCTCTTGGCCTTAATATTTTAGGCCCAGCCTGTCTCCCTCCACACGTGCGCCCTCCACATTTTTACATGGGCCAAGGCCTAGCTCCGAGCCTAGCAGACATGGGTCAAGGGTCCATCTCCTACTAGGTATTTTATGACGTTGGGGGTCGTCATATTTGATAAAACATTCAATGACGACTACTATCGTCACATAAAAACTATATGAATCGTCATAAATTCACAATCGTCGACCGGCTTCTGGCGCCTGCCATTTTGTGACGAAACTTGGTACCTTTACGTGACAAAAAAAAATGATGTCGTCATAAATAGTTTTAGGTCTTCTAATTTTATGACGCTAGAGAAATTTTTGTCATATTATGTTACATTATATGACAAAACAGGCCCCGTCATGAGGCATTTTGTCATAGAAAGACGAATTTCTTGTAGTGTTCTGAGCCTAGATGCTCGAAGTTTGTAGTGGGGTTACAAACGAGAAGGAGAAAGATGGGGGGTATAAGAGGTCTGGTCAGACTCTGGTCAGAGGGGCCGAGAGTGACGGGAGCTCCGCTATGTGCTAAGTGTTTGAGCGTGTGCTCGTAGTTCGAACCTGGTGGTTCTGTTGTTGTGTGCTAGTGAACTTGATCGATCTGAATTAACTTAGTCTTTTGGGAGAGAGTGCATCCCCTTTTATAGATGAAGGGGATGGCCTTATAAGTGAGAGGGAGAGAGTACGTCTACTACTAAGTCTTGTTGCCCACGCTGCGGGTACAAGATGATGGTAGGCGCCCACAATACTGTTTAGTGTCAGATGCACGTGGGAGGTTGCATCGTCTTCTTCAGGTATGGTAGACATCAGTGCTTGCCACACTATTGATATTGAGAGGCATGCAAGTGGTTCTACCATGTTCACCTGGTACAGTAAATACCGACACCCACAACATTGTCGATGCTGCAGAGACACATGGGGGGAGCCTTACCGTATTTGTCTGGTATGGGAGTTGATGGTGCCCACAATACTGTAGGGGAAATATCGGTGCCTACAACACTGGTTGGGTTCTGTCGTGCTAGGAGGGTCATAGGGTACTGCCTGGCAGGTGCACAGGGTACGGTCCCTGGTATTGTGATTTGACTTG